>NC_137014.1:8502081-8544581 GCF_032717465.1 Coenobita brevimanus
TTTTTTTTTAAATCCCTCCCACCTATTTATCACAGGGAATTAGGGATAGGATGAAGAATATGATAACAAACGAGCAATATACAAAGGCACACAAAGTAAATGACACTGAATATATTTCTTTAGAGCTTCGACTGCAGGATGAATAAAAGCCAAGGCGTTTTCCCACAACTGTGTATCGTTCATCATCACTAAAAACCTAATTCAGTAATCTCCCAAGCAATCGGAGTCATATCATCACAGCTTTGCCAAAATCGAAAAAAAAAAAAGTCTTATTATTCACTGTTTACTCATACTAACTCTAATGTCACACATTCAGAAGCCTAAAGTCAAGGGCATTATATTTGTGAAGGCCATTGAGTATAACAGGCCTTTAAAGAATTTCTAATAGCTACCTTTTAAATAGCTGCTCTCTTCGTTGGGGGTACGATAGAAAATTGTGAATAATGGCAGTTTAACAGAAAAAAATAAAAAATAAAAATTCTTGCAAAATCCTCTGGCACTCGGAGGCATATCATCGCAGTTTCTCCAAAATTATTAACAAACACGCCATATATCCAGGGATACTGCTCATAAAGTTTGGATACAATTTACCCACCTGATTTTTAAACATTTTAGTAAAACACACACACACACACACACACACACACACACACACACACAGTACTAACAAGGCATATGGGCCTGATGGGGTCCCTCCTGTTGTTCTCAAGAACTGTGCTTCTGTGCTTACACCCTGCCTAGGCAAACTCTTTCGCCTTTGGCTGTCAACTTGTACCTTTCCTTCTTCCTGGAAGTTTGCTCTCATTCAGCCAGTCCCAAAGAAGGGTGACCACTCCCAACCCTCCAACTATCGTCCAGTTGCTTTAACGTCCTGTATTTCAAAAGGATTCGAGTCAATTCTCAATAGAAAAATTTTCAGGCACCTTTCCTATCACATCCTTCTTTCCGATCGTCAGTACGGGTTCCGTCAGGGATGCTCCACTGGGAATCTTCTCACCTACCTTTCAGACTCCTGGTCATCCTCCTTTCGGGACTTTGGCAAAAGCTTTGCCATTGCACTTGACATCTCAAAGGCTTTCGATCGAGTCTGGCATAAATCTTTAATTTCCAAACTGCCCTCCTACGGTTTCTATCCTTCTATCTGTGCCTTCATCGCTAGCTTCCTTTCTGGTCGTTCTATAGCCGCTGTTGTAGAAGGCCATCATTCTTCTCCTAGATCTATCAACAGTGGTGTTCCTCAGGGGTCTGTCCTATCACCAACTCTCTTTCTTTTATTCATCAATGATCTTCTAAGCTGTACATCTAACCCTATCCACTCATACGCTGATGACTCCACCCTTCACCTTTTCATTCGGTTCCCGCAACGCCCATCTCAACAGTTACTTCAACAAACAAGGGATGAGGCTATGGCACACCTAATGTCTGACTTGGCTCGTATCTCTGACTGGGGTAAAAATAATATGGTTGTTTTTAATGCATCTAAGACTCAGTTCTTACACCTATCAACCCGACAAAATCTTCCACAGGTATACCCACTAATGTTTAATAATATTCAGCTTAATCCTGCATCATCCTTGAACATGCTTGGGGTTTCATTTACTCGGGACTTATCTTGGAAAGATCATATTACATCTCTTGTAAAATCTGCTTCCAAGAGATTGGGTGTGCTAAGCCGAATCCGCTCTTCCTTTACCCCTGCTCAATTGTTGACTCTATACAGGGGTTTTATCCGCCCCTGTGTGGAGTACAACTCTCATGTGTGGGGAGGCTCCCCACATACAACTCTTCTCAATATGGTGGAGTCAAAGGCTTTTCGTCTCATTAACTCTCCTCCTCTTACTGACTCCCTTCAACCTCTGTCTCTTCGCCGCACTGTTGCATCTTTATCTCTTTTCTATCGCTACTTTAATGGTCACTGCTCCTCTGAACTGTCTGCTTGCATTCCTCCACCTCTACGACGGGCGCGTAGCACCCGTCTGGCAGCAAACTCTCATCCCTTTTCTGTCCAACTCTCTAATGCAAGAGTTAACCGTTACTCCCAGTCTTTCATTTATGCAACAGGTCAATTCTGGAACTGTCTCCCTCTGTCTATATTTCCTGCTGCCTATGATCTCCAGTCTTTCAAACGCAGTGTGTCCAGGCATCTCAAAATGATCGGATCTTGAATTTGGCTCTCTATTGTATTTTGTTTTTCTCTTGGAGGGAACTGTTACTGCGGGCTCATGGCCTTTGGTTCCTTCTTCCTCGCATAAAAAAAAAAAAAAATCGCCTCGCTAGGCTGGCACTAACGAAAGATATGGTGGGGTAGTGGGTCTGGGGGAAGAGGAAGCACATCCACGAACCTGGCAACCATAAACCTCAAACATTTCTACCACCAGGTTTACGTGAGTGTGTGGAGAGAGTGACATGCAGTGCCAGGCGGGGATAGTGATAACGCGTGGTCATAGCATCACGGGGAGGGAGGCTGTGAGATAAAGGGGCGAGGTTCAGATTAGTGGTGTAGGGAGCAAAGCATGATAATTTATACACCCAATCTCCCCTAAATAACTCAGGCTTACCAAACTTAGATTGCTGGAATTAGACTGTTTCTAACCTAGTCTAACCTAACCATAAGTTCATACACAACACTGGTCTAACCTAATTTGCTCTTAAATCAACTATTTATACTTCAGCCTAACCTACCAACATGTTCTCACCTAATGCTTATGTAACCTAAGCAAATTTTTTGCTAGGTTTACCTAACCATTCCTAATTTACAACGGAAGTAATTATTTCTAAGTTAACCTTATGTACCCACACGTCCTGACCCAGATTAATCTAACTTAAATAAACTACTCTACTCTCAGTATTACTAGATATATTACCATAATCACAATAGTCGAATTTGTTGAAAAGGATATTTGTTTGTTGAAAAGGATATTTAATTTATCTCTTTGGAACATTGTAAGAAGAGCATGGACATAAATCATGATAATAAACTTTAAAAAATGTTTCTACGATAGGCTTTACTGTCATTTGCGGTATCCTGTTTCGGTGCCAGAGCAAAGGAATCCCCAGGACTCTGTGACCATTAACAGTAGCAAAATCCCCCCTTCCAAGACGGATCATCCTCCGTGGTATACACACAGCTTGTTTCTCTTTTTCGTTCTTGGTTTTCATCTTCTTTCCCCGACCATCCTCTCGTAAGCATTACTGTTTCACTATCAATGTTTCAGTCTTTATTCGCTCCATATTCACAGCAACCTAATGAACGTCTCTTATGCCTCCAACGACATCCATTAATCTTACAGGTGTTTGACCTATTCGTCAGTCTCCTGAAGTAGCTCGGCAAGTTCTTGAAAGTGTACTGATCTCCACTGCCCTCACTGTCGACTTCTGTCAGTTAAGCATAATGTAAGCTTCACTGTTGTATGTTAGTACTGGAACCATTGCATTCTGTTATGGACTTCTTTTTGTATTCCCACAGCCAACATTACTTTTCTTTTTCACTTCTCCCAAAGCCTTTGCGACTCCATTACCTTTCAGTGACCTCATCTTTTATACTACCATCTTTGTTCATATCAATGTCTGAAAATCAAACACATAACTAGTACATTTTCCATTTTCATACTATGTAGTCTAAATGGGGGAGCTTCACGGCCCTCTGATTAGTGTCCGTCGGTTTAGTCTTCGATGTTTGGTTTAGTGTTATGTGGTATCGTATAGTGTGGTGTGGCTTCGCTTAAGTCACAAGTCTGCTGGTATGAAGTGCATTTCCGAAAAAAAAAAAAAAAATGAGAGTGTCAGGTCTCCTCAAAAATAACCCTCATGTCAAAAAACGCCTCCAAAACTTTTATCATCACCCAACTCCACTTCTTACCAATCTAATTTCTTTTCACTTTCATGTTTATCTTTTCATCTTTATCTACGTCTTCCTCTCCTCATTCTTCCATCAACTTTTTCTCTATCTTTTGTTGTCAGTGCGATCCATGTGTTCCACCCAACTCAACTTATTTGTCATTACTACATACTGTATGTAATGCCGACCTCCACTCTAATTTGCTTGCCCACTTGTTCACAAGTCCACCAGTCTCTCGATGTAAAATTCATTCATACCTCAAAAAAGTCGTCTCTTCTGTTTTAAATAGTGACATCAGTTCTTCTAACAATGATCAAATCTCACTCTCATAAAACATAGCTAGATCCACTAAACTTTCATAAAATTAGATACCAAATTAAATACCTCAGTCACAGTCGTCTCTGTACAAAAATAACCTTGAAAGAACCATTAGTCTCTTACTGGGTGCTTTCCTTGTACTCCGTTTTACATCCATACCACCATTCTTAATATAACCCCTTAAGCCTGAGGACTTCTTACCTAAGCTCAATAAAACGCTTTACGTTAGCCAAAATAAGGTCTTTAATGAACCTATTAATCTGCTCTACTGGATTATCTACTCCCTTCCTCTTCGATCAAGTCATCTGAGCTAAATACACTTCCCAGAGGAAATGCCTAGGATCTATATTTGTGGAATGGACTATTTGACAAAATGAGTAACAATACTGCAAGAGAGAGAAATGGCAGCAGGTTTGGTACAATGCAAGGGGTAGATTCCGGTGTGTTAAAGTGGTTTCGATATATGGAGTGAATACTGTATGTAATGATAGGTGCATAATGTGGAGTGAATGAGAATGGGGAAGCGTAGGATAAAGAGAAGAAGAAATTTTAAATCTTAGAGGTCAGACAACCAGGAGGGTTTGAGTCTTGTATGAAATAGAACAATTTGGAATTACTCGTAAGTGGTTTAATGGGAGATAACGCTGTGAGTGATCTGTAACAGCAGAGAAGTGAAGCGACGGGGTAAAAAGTAAATCGGCTGCCTGCTCGTAGATGGTTTTAAATGGTGTACAGCATGACATATGAAACCTGGGAGATTGAATGTAAGTCGCATTCTCCTGTTTTCTGGTGCTACCCAGATAGAGCGAGTAACAGTGTATACACATAAACAGGAGAATGCAACTCACATTCACATTCAATTTCTCTCATCACAAGCACACTGAAATGTTATTATTCACGCACACCTTCAAGCTCACTAAATAATCACTGCAACTGTCCTTTCTCATTCCCAAAGAGCACAGCTTAATCTGCGAAAAAAAAAAAAAAAAAAGTAGTTAATTCCTACTCTCTTCACTTTACATTCATTTTTCATGTACGCCCCCTCCCCCCTCCCTCGCCACACTCACACCTCATTTCCTCATTTACAGTCAGGTTTCAAGCTTCGAGCAATATCTTTGAATATGAGCTTTATTTTTCAGAAATTTCTTAGTTTTTTTCTCTATGTCTCATACTGTATGAAGACCTCAACCCAGTCGACGACAGCCCTTCCACATTGCACGCAGCTTTATGTGTGCCCGTAAATACAGATCTGGTCGAGAACATACATGCTCTCTGTTACCCATTGTTGAATGATGGTGTTTTAAAGTAACAGAGAACGGTCTCATTTACCTACATTCTCTCGACTGACGTACACACAGGTCTACACCAAAGCAAGCTTGAAACATCCATAATCAGGCACTGCTGATCACCAAGACTTACTTTCATTATTTCAGTTGTTGCTTATCGCAGATCACTGACGGCGAGTTATCCCTCCATATACTATATCATTCGAATTTGCTCTGTTTCATGCACACTTCTCACTCTCCTGAATGTTCAGGCCTTTGTAAGTCAGAATTTCATTCACAGTATCCTTCCACGTGCTTCTTACTTCCCCCCCCCCCCATCTCACTCCCTGAACGTCTGCCAGTACATCTATTATAATCTCTTTTCATTCATTCTATCCATACTGCCGTATCACTTTGGAGCCGTTTGGTAGGCTCTGTCCGTCGTGCTGCGTCTGTCATTTACGCGTATCACTATCAAACCATCTCACCCCGCACGCAGACCATAGGCACAACATTCCTGGCATTTCCACCATTTTCTGATCCACAGCACATGGGGTTGATGTCACACAACTATACAGTACAGCCCAGTTGGCATCACTGCGATTTTGTACATAGTCCTGAATCGACACTAGACATTCTACAGGCTCCTCAATATTCCTAAAATTTTTGGCCCTCCTCCCATCCTTAAGGCTACCGTCAAGAATTAATAACTAAGATTAGTAGAAAAATTTCTTCTGGTGCATCATTACCAGGGCCGTTGGCACTGTATGTTCATTGAAAGTTTGGTTAAAACAGGAATAGATTAAAGGATGCGCTATTGATTCGAATGGATGACTTTGGAGATGCCGAAATGAAAACAAAGATCTGGACGATAAAAAATTGGACACAGAAATAGGAAATGGGGAAGCATATACTATGAAACGAGTGTGGGATTATCTCTCTCACCTTACTTATAACATACTCTGTTACTTTGATGTGTTTAGTGCATGGTCAGCATGATGGGCAGAAGCTAGGCAGGTCACTGTACAGATGACAATGGGGAGGGAGGACTAACTGTATGTAAACACGCTGTTCAAGGCCATTGGTGCGGTCAAGCAGTTGATTAGTTTGGCATGTAATGGGTGAAAGATTTTTTTTTTTTTATTCGAAAATAATCTCTCTCTCTCTCTCTCTCTCTCTCTCTCTCTCTCTCTCTCTCTCACAGGACAGTCACAATTTTTTTTTTTTTTTTTTTTTTTTTGAGAAGAAAGGTAGCAAAGAATCTGTTTTCATATTCCAGATCTTCCTTTTCATATCTGTTATCTTATCGCAGATGTTTCCAGTAATGGTAATGTGAGCCAAGATATGAGAAAAGGAAATGTTTTGACTGAAGTAACGGGGCAAGGGTCAGGGTCGTTGCTTGTTAAGTGGCGAGGAAGTCAGTATGGTAAACAGCCAGCAGAGGTAAGCTAGGGAGAGGATGAGGTGAAGAGAAGGAGACGTAAGGAAAGGGTATGTACGGGAGGGTGTGGTAGGAAGAGGGAAAGGTAGGGCAAGGGAGAGGCAGGTTGGGATGCGACAAGCAGAAACACACGAGTAAGGGAGTGTGACAAAATGTTGCTGAGTGAATAAAGCTTTGATGACGTAAATGGAGAGCGGAGAGTCAGAACTAGGTGAAGACTCAGAACGGGAGAAGGGAAAAGGGAGGAAGACGTAAGTGTGCAAGGATGAGAAGATGAAGGGAGAATGAGGAAGAGAAGAACTTAGAGAAAAAGGGGATGGGTATAAGGAAGGAGCGGCAGCAAAGGGAGAGGAAGTACCAAGAGATATACTGTAGGTAGTGGGACGGGAAGAAAGAAGAAAGAGGTAGGAAGAAAAGATGAGGAGGAGCCAGGAGGGGAGAAAATGTATAAGAAGGAAGAAGTAACGCAGTGTCATGGATGTGTTAGATAAAGAGGGTTGAGATCACGAGGGTAGTTCAAGAAGGGGCGAAGGGAGTGGCTGAAAGAACGATAAATGAAGCAGGATGATAGCTAGGTATAGGGGTGAAGCAGTTAGGGGTTAAATCAGAGAGACTAAGGTGGGTGAAAGTGAAACAACAATGCTGAATATAAGTAAGGAAAAGAGAGAGAGAAAAAGCGAGGAAGGGCTGAGGCACTTAGAGTTAAGCAGAGACGAGAGGAAAGTGAGACATGAAGCAGTAAGAGATAATGGCAGGGATAAGTGAGGCACGGGTGAGGGAAATGAAGTGCAGCGAGTAAGAAAACTTAAATAAAGCGTGACTGAGCAGGAAAAGGGAAGGATGAGAAAAGTAAGGCAGGAAGGGGACAATAAGGAGAGTCAGGAATAGAGAGGGTAAGACAGTGGGGCTGAAGTGAGGAAGCGAGAGTGGATAGAGACAATATTAGCCAGTGAAAGGGCAAGGAGGGGAGAGGGGAGACAGGGGTAGGAGAATATTGAAAAGGAGAGGAATGAATCAGTAAGAGAGTAAGGAAAGGAGGGGTGTGGTAGGGCAAGGTGAAACAGGGATGAGATGGAGTATGGCGAAACTGTAAAAGAGTAAGGAGAGGGGTGGAAAGTTGGTTAGGGAAGGGTGACGCAGTGTGATAAATAGAAAGTGTGAAATGGAGACGGAAGAGATATTAAGACGGAAAGGAAAGGAGGGGTAAGGCAGAAAGGGTAACTTGGTGATGGTAATGCAGAAATAAAAAATGGGAGTGATGAAACAATAAAAGAGTACAGAGGGGTGAGGGTGGGGGGCAGGAGGCAGGGGAGTGTGTCTGAGTGATAAGAGGGGGCGTGAGAGATTACGCTGTGGCTACCCATTAAACCAGAAGCCTTGAATAACGTATGTAGTATTTCATAACAGGCTTAGCACTAGTTAAATGATGGAGCACAGGATAATAATTGGATAACGAGTGGAGTGTCCAGTAACGAATGAAACACTCGGTACTGGATGGAACATTGGATAACGGCTGGAACACTGCATGATGGATGGGGCACTGGATAACAGGTGAAGCTTAAATCTCAAGGGAGGAATACTGAATAACGAATAGAGTACTGGATAATGAGTAAAACATTAGATATAAAGGATGAAGCACTGAATAACTGGTGAAATATTAGATATCAAGGATGGCGCAATGGATATTGGACGGAGCATTGGATAACGGGTGGAGCATTAGATATCAAGAGTGGAGCATTGGTTAACGAATGGAGCATTAGTTAATAAGTGGAGCATTGGTTCACGACTGGAGCATTGGAAAACGAGTTAATCATTAGAGTTTAGGGTATTAGATGTAGCGTTTGGATTTAAGGAGAGCATTTGATGTTATAAAGAAGGTATGTGGAGCACAAGGTAAAATTTGGAGCATAAGCTGAGCGTTAAGTGGAACAGTGGACGCAAATGGTGCACTGGACACCAAGTGAGGCATTAGATTCTAAATGGAGCATCGAATGTAAGGTGGAGCACTGATTGCCACGTGGAACACTGATATCAGATGGAGCAGATTTTTGGCTGAAGCACCGAAAATCAGGTGGATTATTAAATATCAAGGGGAGTGTTGAACGCCAGGCGAGGCACTGGATGCTAAATGGAGCATGTAATGTTAACTGGAGCACTGAATGCTACTGTAGGTAGAGCATTGAATGTTAGATGGAACATAGGCCACTTAGTGGAGCTCTGAATAACTTGTGAATCGTTAATCTTTTACTGTCTGACTTTTCTGTACTTGGGATTTTACAAGAAAAGTTAGCCTTCATTGCTTACCTCCCTTCACGTACCAATTCATAGTCGTGAAATTAACTAGGCCCTAGCTCTAGACTTTAGAGTTCCCTTTCGAAATAACGTTTGGAACTGCCCTCAAATGGCACATTTTTTTTGCCGCTAGGTGATAATGGGTTAGTTGCTTTTTTTTTATGAGTCCAACTCTGGGGATTGGTTTAATACCTCTTTCTCTGACTCTCAGCAGTCCTCCTACGTATCATACGCCTCCACAAGTCACCACTTCAGCTCTAACACACTTCATTGACTACATGCTAGGGTTGTTTCATGCAGGACTAGCGTATTGGTATAAGCTGGCGGGTTGTTGTGACATGTCAGCGGGTCTTATGGTAGATCAGTACAATCTGCTTTTAATGAAGTTCAGATCCTTGAACTATACCCTGCCACAGCCGAGATTGCTTTGAATATCACGAATATAGCGGAACATTGAATGCTAGATGGAACATCAGGCATTCGTTGAATCCACCTTTTACCAACTGCTGCACGCTATGCTCAATGTTTAGCATGTTACCCAGTGCTCTGTTGGTTATGGAGTGCCGCACTTTATACACAGTGCTCCACCTAATGTTTTAATGTTTCATTTGACATTCAAATTCTCTATGTGATACCTCAGTGACCTACATGATATTTCAGTGCTCCATCTGATACTCATTATTCCACCTAATACCCAAAGTTTTCCTTTCTCTCTACCTAGTGCTCCACCTGACATCCAGTGCTCCACCTGAATACGCAAACCAAAAGGGAAATGATCGGCAGACAGTATCTGGATGATGAGATACGGGGAGGAGAGGTTTAGGGGGCGGTGCTATCTCTGTCAGTCAGTGCCGAGCCGCGGCCAGGTGAACAGTGGCGGACAGGTAAAGAGCGGCGACAAGGCAGGTGAGTAACAAACGCGGATGAGAGTCATGCTGAAAGTACCGTCATAGATTTTTATCTTTTTTGTGTGTCCGATTCTGGGCATAGGTTTCACAGCCTGCTCCTAAGGCCTAGTAGTCCTCTTACATACCATACACCTCTACATGTCACGACTTCGGCCCTAACACCCACCGTCCCTATTGAACACATGCTAGGGCTGTCTCATACAAGACTGGTGTATTGGTGTTAGCGGGGGTATTTTTACGACATGTCGGCGGGTCTTCTGGTAGATACGTAAAGTTTGATTTTATAAAATTCAAATCCTTAAACTGTTCCCTGCCCCAGCGGGGATTTGAACCTGAGTCCAATAGGACTGCAGGCCACCTCTCTACCGATTGAGCCACCGCCTCCCCCAAGTTCGTAACATACTTGTTCTGCGCAGTACACAGATAGAGTTCTTGATATGGTTTTGTCTATATTTAATATCTAGCCTAAGGAAACTCAAGGAATATCGTGATGGTGATTGGTGTGGAATTGTGAAAATATAGAATTGTGAAGGTGTAGGAGAACAGTGTGATTGTTATAATAGATATCGTCAACAGCAACAAGAATAATAAATATTTCTGCTTTGTGTTCCAATGAAATTGAGAAAATTAACCAAATGGATGCGACGGAGGAGGGTGCAAGGAACAGCGTGGTGGACTGAAGAGGTGAGACAGGCTGTGGCACAAAAGAAAAAAGCATACAATGAATGGATGAGAAATAGGGGCGTGGAAGATGTTGAGAGGCGGAAGAGAGAATTATATGTAAAAAGAAAGAGAGAGGTGAAAAGATTAGTAAGAGAGAGTAAGAAGAGAGTGGATGAGGAATTTGGAAGGAATTTGAGTGTAAAGTGGAGGGACTGTAAGAAAATGTTCTGGAAAGAGGTGAAAAGAGTAAGACAGGGTGGAAGTGAAGTTAGCAGAGGAATGAAAGATAAAAATGGTAGGTTACTAGTGGAGAAGGGAGAAAAAGTGAGCAGATGGAGAGAACACTTTAAGGAATTGTTGAACATACAGGATGGAAGTAATGCGAGTATAAGTGGCTGGGGAATGGCTGGGAGAAGAAGGGAGATGAGAAGACAGGAAGAAATCAGTAGGATAGAAGTGGTGGAAGCAATGAAGAAAGTTAAATCGGGGAAAGCCCCAGGAACTGATGGAGTGTGTGGTGAAATGCTGAAGCATGGGGGAGAGATAGTAGTAGAATGGATGTGGAAGATGTGCAGATTGGCCTGGGAGGAAGGTAGAGTCCCGGAGGATTGGAAGTCAGGTATAATTATTCCCTTGTACAAAGGAAAAGGGGAAAAAGAAGTGTGTGGTAATCATAGGGGCATTTGTCTTCTTAGTATGATAGGAAAAGTGTATGGTAGGATACTTATTGGCAGAGTTAGAGAAAGAACAGAAAAATTAGTTGGAGAAGAACAGGGAGGCTTTAGGAAGGGAAGAGGTTGTGTAGATCAGATATTCATTCTTAGATCTTTAGTGGAAAAGTTTCTAGAGAAGGGAAAGAAGTTGTATGCGGCTTTCATGGATTTGGAGAAAGCATATGACAGGGTGGATAGACAAGGATTGTGGAAAGTATTAAGAATATATGGAGTAGATGGGAAGTTGTTGAATGTTGTGAAGAGTATGTATGATGGTGCGAAGGCTGCAGTACGTGTGGATGGTGAACTAAGTGAATTTTTCTCTTTGAAAGTTGGGTTGAAACAGGGATGTGTCATGTCTCCATGACTGTTCAATCTGTACATGGATGGGGTAATAAAAGAGGTACAAGGTAGGGTATTGGATATTGGAGTGGCCCTGGTGAGAGAGGATAGTGTTTGGAAACTCCCTGTACTGTTGTTTGCAGATGATACTGTGTTGTTGAGTGTAGACGAAGGGGAGCTGCAAGGCTTGGTGGATGAGTTTGGGAAAGTGTGTAAGAAACGGAATCTAAAGGTGAATGTAGGGAAGAGTAAAGTGATGGTCTTTGAGAGAGGTGAAGTCAGTGAATGTACAGCGAGGTTGGATGGTGAGGAATTGGAAAATGTGAGTACGTTTAAGTACTTGGGTAGTGTGATGAGTAAGGATGGAGGTTTGGAGGGTGAAGTGCTTGAAAAGGTACAGCAGGGAAGAAAGTTTGGAGGTTCTTTGAAAGCAGTGATAAGAAACAGGGAAGTGAGCATGGAAGTGAAAAAGTTACTACATGACAGTATTGTGATACCAACTCTAACGTATGGAAGTGAAGCTTGGACGTTGTTGGAAGGACACAAGTCAAGAGTGAGAGCAGTGGAAATGAGTTATTTAAGAGGAGCCTGTGGAGTCACACGGAGAGACAGGCTGACGAATGAGGATATAAAGGAGCGTTGTGGTGTGGATGTGGATGTGATAGGAAGCGTTATGAGGAACCCACTGAGGTGGTTTGGCCATGTGGAGAGGATGGAGGGTAAAAGACTGGCGAAGAGAGTGTATGTGAGTGAGGTGGAGGGGGGAAGAGGGAGGGGAAGGCGGAGGATGAGATGGAGGGATGGGGTGGAGAGCTATATGAGAGATGGGGGGGGGTGAATTGGGAGCAGGGCAGTGAAATGGCGGGAGACAAGGCGACGTGGAGGCGATTTGTTTGTGACCACCCCAAACGGGATTGAGGCGTCTGGCAATAGATAGATAGATAGATAGATGCAGGCTCACAGTGCCCCTTACTTGTAGTGCAAGCAGCTTCCTTATCTTTAAAACATAATAAGCAGTGGCGTAGTTATGAGGGGGCCTGGGGGGCCTAGTCAGACAATTGGTCCCCTCACTTCCTCCCCCTTTTGAAATTCCGGTTTATTTTAATGTGTGCACAGTACATAACAGTGCCCCCCGCCCTTATGTTAGAGATTGGCATCTTCACTGGTCCTTCTGTTTGTGAAAACCTGGGTACTCCACTGAGTGTAAAGTGAAATAAGTACTTCTTTCTGTGGTTAACGTGAGGACAAAGACCATTAGGCCATAAAATATCAATGGGTATCTTCACCACACAAAACCACGGTTGTATTAAAAGAAAAATTTTCGAATTTCATTGTAGTTTGTAAATAAGACAGTAAATTATCGTGTAACGACGCACGATACTTCACAGCGAGCAATAATATGCAAGTTAACCGAAAATATAATCTGCCTTTAGTATGAGAAGTTCCAGGAAAAACATGAAGCCTATGACGATATTTTAACTAATGAGTAAGCTACATCGCATGCGAGGGTGATGTGGTGAAGTATAACGGCACTGTATCAATATAACGAAGACAGGACTTCGTAGAAAAGTTAACTGAATTAAGCTGAAATATACCTGTCTTGCGAGGAATTGAAGAACTGACATGTAAATCAGAGAGAGAGAGAGAGAGAGAATATATCGTCTACAAATAAAGGAAAGGTACATTTTGCATTTCCATGCTCAAAATATAAATCAGTCGTCATAGTTATGCAGGGTTATTGACTTGCATGAAAATAATTTATCCATTTCTCCTTTCATGAATTACAGTATTCTTTAAAGATGTTCAACAGTCCCTTATCCTCTTAAACGGAATGACACCACTTACTGAATCTTCGTACCTCCAGACGAACTTGTTTAGTTGGGGAGAGGCCTTTCGAAGTGATCAAAAACAGCCAACATTTATTACCCGTCCCCACCCCGGAGGGACTCCGGGACGGGAACTGTTTTCACTCGGTTGTTTGTTTGTTTGTTTGTCTGTCTTTCAGTCTGTCTGTCTGTTAACAACTTTACGCGAAAACTATTGGTGCGATTTTGACTAAAATTACAGGGATGATGGGCTATGACCTTCTAATCACTTGTTTAAATTTTGAGCCAACCTGGGCCAAAGCCCAGGCTGTAAAGCCAAAAAATGTAAGAAAACGAGAACGGGTAAAAATCGATTTTTCTCCAAAACTTTCAACTTCGTCATATCGACATGAAACCAAAACCTAAAGGTGCATCTTTCAAATCTACATCCTATAACATGCCTCATTACTTTAGGTGGGTTACCCCCCAATTAGCGGCAGAGGGGTCAATGTCAGGTGGATGGGGCCTAAAATTTAAAATGGGCATAAAATAGTCAATTGTCAACCGATTTACTCCAAATTTGATATGTTACATCTTTGACTAGATATCCTGTTGTGCTTATACGTCAGCACTAAAATGACTGCCGGAGACGGGTTTCCTGTGCCTTGGCACCGCTTCTTGTTCTTTCACTGTTACAGTGCTCCTTCAGTTTGAGCAAAATCTTCTGGCTGCGGCAAGAAGCAAAATAAAGTTGACGTCCTCTGGGTAAAGGGGACTGAAAACAAGGACAAAAACATCTTTACATCACTCCAGGATAACAAATGCAAAAATATCTTTACTTCACTCCAGGATTTTTTGCAGGAAGTGATCAGGATTACCAGCAAAATGGGGAGGCGTCTTCTGCTGCTGCTTGTGCTTCTGGCGGTGGTGTGTGGGTCTTGGGCGTCCCTCCATGACATTCCAAAACCCGTGCGAGGCGTCCAAAAGCACCACACAGACCCCAGACACCAACACGACCCACTAAAGTCCCATGGAGCGACGCCGAGGGTGGACCTAAACGAAAGGAAGGAGTACTACAGGAAGAGACTGGCTAAGGACGGAGGCTGCCTTCCGCTCGAGCCCCCAGCAGATCCTGGTACGTGAGTCAGAGAGAGAGAGAGAGAGAGAGAGAGAGAGAGAAGCTGCGAGTTTAGTACAAAAATATAAATGTTGCGTGTGTGTGTGTGTGTGTGTGTGTGTGTGTGTGTGTGTGTGTGTGTGTGTGTGTGTGTGTGTGTTAATAAATCTATTACACGGTTATTGGGATCCTAATGAAATGGCAGGGCTGGATTACTAAATGCAAGGCGTAATTTTTATTACCAGTAAAATTATGAAAAGCAAGGACAGCACAGGACTCTCCTTCCATGTTCTCTGCTACAGACAGAAAGATAAGTATCGTCCCAAAGTTTGACGAATACGTAGAGGAAAAATCGAACTCTCTGAAATATGCACTAGTAAAAACAGCATTTTTTCTATATTTCGCTAGTTGTAAATTTTCCTTCTCCGGAGCTGAGATGATAGATGTTTCTTTGTTCACAGAGGAGAGCAACACCCAGCACTCTGCAAGACTGTCAGTGATGTAGCATATGAGGGAGGGCGACCTGTAGTGGCGGGGTATAATGATAAAATGCGATTAGGAGATGGACAAGGGTTTTTGCTGTGGCCATTGTTAGGTAGCTTTTTCCTTTCTTTTTATTTGTGTCCGTGAAAAGATTTTTTTTTTATATAAAGTTGCAACGTCTAAGCAACGGAAGCTGGATTTGGTTATTGATTATCTGAATAATGATGAACATATTAAATGGCTGTAAATGAGAGAGAGAGAGAGAGAGAGAGAAAGGAGACCCATTACACTTCCCTCCTCCTCTCCCCCCCAGCCACCCTGCCTGAAGTGCCCAAGTCCTTCATGACAGAGATGGAACTAGCCTATCAGGAGGAGGGCTCACATCGCATCGTCTACGGCCAGGAGATGTACGACCACACCTCCCTCAGGGGCGTCAACAACTACGAATTGGGTATGTTGACAGCAGCACGGCATATTACTCAAAATTCGTGCACTCATAATACGTGTACTTACTCATAAATCGTTTACTTACTCATAATTCGTGTACTTACTCATAATACGTGTACTTACTCATAATTCGTTTACTTACTCATAAATCGTGTACTTACTCATAATATGTCTGCTTAGTCATAAATCGTGTACTTACTCATAATACGTGAACTTACTCATAATATGCGTCCTTACTCATAATACGTTAAGAACAAGGAGATAAGTAAGCTGAGAATCGCACATACTCTTACAAATACATGCTGTTTGTAATATGTCAGTAGTCAGGAGATCAGTTCAATGGAGAGCAGCATTTGTTGTTCTTATAAGGCGTGTAGTTACTCATGGTACGCGAAAAGAACCATTACCAAGAATTAACCCATAAAACTGCAATCGCATTCAAGGGGGTGAGGCAAGATTAGTTTTCCTTCCTCTGATAGGGAAAATAATGCTAGGGTTGGTTACGTTAGGATATTTTAGTTATAAGTATGTCAGATTCAGTTATGCTACGGTACGGTAAGATAACAAAGGCCAGTTTTAACTCCCTCAGTACAGTTAGGTAGGGTTTAGTTTATTTTTGCTGTTTGTAGACGATGATGCTCAGCTGAAGAGATATTTTTCATACGGAATAGTTACATTTAGTTTTCACTTATTCCTTGGTCTAAGAGTTTTTATCCAAGTCGAATAAAGTCGACTGTAAATAAAAAGAATAAACAAGGGTGAAATATCATTAGGCTGAATTTATTCAATTAGGGGTAGCGTAAGTAAGGTTGGGCCAGGCTGGGTTAAGACAGGTCAATACTAGCATGATAGTTTATTTTATGCCCTGTTAGGTTATAGTAGGGTACTGTAGGTACGGCTGTTGGTTAACCCTCTCATGGTTGGGACAATTCTAGTATCCTGTTCCAGCTACCACTAGATTATTTTCATTAACAAAGTGATTAATAAAGCCCGAGAATGTTATTGTGGTCATCATTATTCTATTTCTCATGGTTAGGACAATTTGTAGCATCGTTGTCCATACAACACCAGACGAGAGTATTTAGGTGAGAGTACGTCACAGGAAAAGAGTGTTAATTTTGCTTCGGCTTGGCTAATGTTAACTTCATTTGAGTTAGGGTGCAATGTTATTAGCCACCTCAGTATAATGACGCATTTATTCTGTCACTGGTATGATCGGACGATTTGACTCAGCTTTCGGGAGACATTTCGAGTGAAGGATTTAGAATTAACCTTCATAAATCACTTCATTACAAGAAATCAGTCGCAAAGTTTAATCAAATCGCCAAACTGTGGCGAGATTAAAACGAGAAGTCTAGTTTTTATCAAGGTCTTTAATGTTCTTTACAGCTGAGGGCATCGTTCTGTCGCGACCGCTGCTGCTGGCTGAGTTAATACACTACAGCATCCTTAAGGACGAGGCACTCTTCATCCTGACCAACGCTGACTGCAGTGTTACAGGGGAGGAGCAATGTTACCGAGGTAGGTGTCTCTCTCTCTCTCTCTCTCTCTAACCAACTAACTGAACCTAATGGGATCTCCCCTGTGCTAAACAGACGAGTATATCCCCTTAGTAACTAAGCTTACTTGAACGTAACTCAATATGCGCCAGCCAGACCCACTTCTATCCAGCTAATATAACTCATTCACAGCCCTATCCCATATTTTTTTTTTTTAATGCGAGGAAGAAGGAACCAAAGGCCATGAGCCCGCAATAACAGGTCCCTCCAAGAGAAAAACAAAATACAATAGAGAACCAAATTCAAGATCCGATCATTTCGCGATGCCTGGACACACTGCGTTTGAAAGACTGGAGATCACAGGCAGCAGGAAATACAGGCAAAAGGAGACAGTTCCAGAGTTGACCTGTTGCATAAATGAAGGACTGGGAGTAACAGTTAACTCTTGCATTAGAGAGTTGGACAGAAAAGGGATGAGAGTTTGCTGCTAGACGGGTGCTACGAGCCCGTCGTATAGGTGGAGGAATGCATGCAGACAGTTCAGAGGAGCAGTGACCATTAAAGTAGCGATATAAAAGAGATAAAGATGCAACAGTGCGGCGAAGAGACAGAGGTTGAAGGGAGTCAGTAAGAGGAGGAGAGTTAATGAGACGAAAAGCCATTGACTCCACCCTGTTCAGAAGAGCTGTATGTGGGGAGCCTCCCCACACATGAGAGTTGTACTCCACACAGGGGCGGATAAAACCCCTGTATAGAGTCAACAACTGTGCAGGGGTAAAGAAAGAACAGAGTCGGCTTAGCACACCTAATCTCTTGGAAGCGGATTTTACAAGAGATATAATATGATCTTTCCAAGATAAGTCCCGAGTAAATGAAACCCCAAGCATGTTCAAGGAAGATGCAGGATTAAGCTGAATATTATTAAACATTAGTGGGTATACCTGTGGAAGATTTTGTCGGGTTGATAGGTGTAAGAACTGAGTCTTCGATGCATTAAAAACAACCATATTATTTTTACCCCAGTCAGAGATACGAGCCAAGTCAGACATTAGGTGTGCCATAGCCTCATCCCTTGTTTGCTGAAGTAACTGCTGAGATGGGGGTTACGGGAACCGAATGGAAAGGAGAAGGGTGGTGTCATCAGCGTATGAGTGGATAGGGTTAGATGTACAGCTTAGAAGGTCATTGATGAATAAAAGAAAGAGAGTTGGTGATAGGACAGAGCCCTGAGGAACACCACTGTTGATAGATCTAGGAGAAGAACGATGGCCGTCTACAACAGCGGCTATGGAAAGACAAGAAAGGAAGCTAGCGATGAAGGCACAGATAGAAGGATAGAAACCGTAGGAGGGCAGTTTGGAAATTAAAGATTTATGCCAGGCTCGATCGAAAGCCTTTCAGATGTCAAGTGCAATGGCAAAGCTTTCGCCAAAGTCCCGAAAGCAGGATGACCAGGAGTCTGAAAGGTAGGTGAGAAGATTGCCAGTGCAGCATCCCTGATGGAACCCTTATTGACGATCAGAAAGAAGTTTGTGATAGGAAAGATGCCTTAAAATTTTTCTATTGAGAATTGACTCGAAAACTTTTGAAATACAGGACGTTAAAGCAATTGGACGATAGCTGGGGAGTTGGGAGTGGTCACCCTTCTTTGGGACTGGCTGAATGAGAGCAAACTTCCAGCAAGAAGGAAATGTACAAGTTGACAGACAAAGGCGAAAGAGTTTGCCTAGGCAGGGTTTAAGCACAGAAGCACAGTTCTTGAGAACAACAGGAGGGACTCCATCAGGCCCAGATCCCTTGTTAGTACTGAGGCCAGTGATGGCAGAAAATACATCAGCTGAAGAAATTTTAATGTCAGCCATGAGGAAGTCAGAGGGGGGAAGTGATGGAGGAACAGCACCGGAATCGTTTAAGGTGGAATTGGAGGAGAAAGTCTGTGCGAAGAGATCTGCTTTATCAGTAGAAGAAATACCTACAGAACCATCAGAGTAGAAAAGAGGAGGGAAGGATGATGAGGTAAAGTTGTTAGAAAGGTTTTTGGCAAGGTGCCAGAAGGAGCGGGAAGAATTCGAGTTGGAGAGTTGAGAGCATTTAGTAGAGATGAAATTATTTATAGCAGAGTGAAGAACAGACTTAGCACGATTCCGGGCAGAAATGTAAAGATGATGTGATTCAGGGGTGGGTTGGCTCGGGTACCTTTTATAGGCCCTCTCCTTGTTGCGGACAGCATTAGAACAAGTGTGATTAAACCAAGGCTTTCTTGAGTTAGACAAAGGATACGAGAAAGGAATGTATGCTTCCATGCCCAAGAGAATAACCTCCGTAATGCGCGAGGCACACTCAGATGGCTCCTGGTCATGGAAACAATAATCATTCCAGGGAAAATCAAAGAAGTACTGCTTGAGGGCCTCCCAATCCGCAGCTCCAAAGTGCCACAGACGAAGTTTCTATGGAGGGTCCGCAGGCTGTACCAGAGCGATAGGACAGCTTAAGGTGATAAGGTTGTGATCGGAGGAGCCCAACGGAGAGAAAAGATTAACAGTGTAAGCAGAAGGATTAGTTGTAAGGAAGAGGTCAAGTATGTTGGAGCTCTCTCCAAGGCAGTCTGGGATATGGGTAGGGTGCTGTACAAGCTGCTCTAGGTCATTAAGGATAGAAAAGATGTATGCTTGTTCACCAGGTGGATCAGTGAAAGGAGAGGAGAGCCAAAGGTGGTGGTGAACATTGAAATCTCCTAAAATCGAGATTTTAGAGAAAGGAGAAATGGATAGAATGTGTTCCATCGTAGAAGTAAGATAGTCGAAGAATTTTTGATAGTCAGTAGAATTAGGGGATAAGTAAACAGCACAGATATATTTACTCAGAGAATGACAGGAAAGCCGAGGCCAGAGTGTAGAGAATTCCGAAGAATCGAGTTCAGGAACACGAGAGCAAGATAAGTCGTTGTGTATATATACACAACAGCCATCTTTGGTTTTGAAATGAGTATAAAGTAGGAGGATACAGAAATGGGTTTGCTGTCAGTTGCCTCAGACAGCTGAGTGTCAGTCAGAAAAAGAAGGTGAGGTTTAGAGGAGGAGAGGTGGTGCTCAACAGAGCGAAAGTTAGAGGAAAGGCCGCGAATGTTGCAGAAATGAAGAAGAAGAGAGTCAGACAGTGGTTCCAGGCAGCTCAATTCGTCTCCGGGAGAGGGGCGGAAGGTGTGGGCATTTATGGTCCCCCCCTCCCCGGGGACTCCGAGGCTGAGTGTTGAGACGCCATGATTTTTTTGAATTTTGGAAAAGGAAGTGTAGTGTGTATGGTGCATGTAGTTTGGTGTAGATAGTTAGAGAAATTTGTATTGGAGAGTATGCTGGCCTACTCTCTGTGTAACTGAGACACTGAAAAAGTTCAACAAAGGGGAATGGTCAGGAACTAGTCCTGAATGCTGATGAAACGGGAGCTCTAGCACTCCCTGTCATCAGCTTTCCATCCACCTTGGGAGTACTGCCCTGTTCGACTGGTGCTACAGTCTACTCCTAACATTATTTGAGCTAACTAACTGAACCTAATGGGATCTCCCCTGTGCTAAGCAGACGAGTAAATCCTCTTAGTAACTAAGCTTACTTGAACCTAAGTCATTATGCGCCAGCCAGACCTACTTCTATCCAGCTAATATAACTCACTCCCAGCCCTATCCCGTACACCGTCACCTAACATTATTTGAGCCAATCATTTATATCTAGTTAATCCAACCCAGCTTGATCAGTCAAAACGTCAGCCATAACATCTTTTTAAATTTATTCTTGCTGCCGACTGACTGTTTTAGTTAGCTTTTGAGTGGGGTTTCAGTCTGAAGGGGTCACACATATAGCTTTCATTAACCTCTTCGTTAGCGCGCCTCTCCCCTAGTCTGAAAGAAATCGTCTATAAGCAGCGGGAATAATATTGACCCCCATTAACCTCACCCGCCAGCGGACGCATTTTCTGGCTAATTCTTGCTTCCATGAGAGTATTTTATACGACTTTTAAAAAAATCACTCATACTGAATGGTTAATGAAAGCTAAATTTGACAGCTCCAGCCTATCCTAATCTAAGTATGACTGGCTGGCAGCAAAAATAAAATGAGAAATGCAGTTGCTGAGAATATCCTTCCACTCTTTGGTCGAACAATCTTAAGACTTCCACAACATTCTGAAAAGTTTGTTGGGCTACGAGGATCGTCTGCCTGTGTCTCGAAAATCATTGTTCATTGTTTCATTGTTCATCGTAAAAAAATTGTATCGATATTTATGCCCGCAACTGTACGCCCTGGTGTGAAGGGATACACGTCAAACTCACCTCTCTTCTTGTGTCCTCCAGGCAAGGTCTGTGAAGCGGGGACCATCACTGACCTGAGTGTGGAGCTGCAGGAACTGTTTGGGTAAGTTCTCCCTGACTAACGGGAAACGAGGAGAGAGAGACGGATTTCCCGTAAGATGAAGTTGTGAAACTTCAGGTTGAGTTTAAATAGTCTGCCTCAACCTTTACTCAGTCTACCTAATCTTCTACCTAATCTACGTAATTATCTATTCAGTCGACCTAATCCTTTATCCAGTTGATCTAATCATATACTCAGTTTATCAGGCCTTCTCTTCATTCTTTTAAGATCCTCCTCACTATAACTAATCCTCTACCCACTCAGTACAACCGTTTACCCACTTTGCACAATCCTCTGCTTAGTCATACTTAAACCTTCACTCAGTCTACTTGGTCCTGCACTCAATATAGCTTATCATTTTTGAGTTACCTAACACGCTATCCAGTCCTTGGAATCCACTACTAAATCTGCCTATTCATGTGCTTGGACTACCTAATTCTTTACCTGGTCCACTTATTTCTTCACTTTTTCTGCCTAACCCTTTACCTAACCCACTTTCTCTACCTAATCCCTTAACTGGCCCACCCAGTTCTCTATTAGATCTATTTCTCTACTGTCTAACTAATTCTATGCCCACTCTACCTAGTACTTTACCTTGAATGCTTAATCCTGAACTCCATACCTAATCTTCTACTCTGTCTACCTACTTTTCTGCCTGGACTAACAGATCTTCTATCCAGTCTTCTAACCGTCTACTTAATATAATCAATCAGTTCCGTAGTCCTCCGCCTGGTTTACCCATGTTTCTGGTCTTTCTAATCCTTCAGGCAGTTTACCCTACTCTCTGCCTAAATTTATACCTGATCTACTGTACATACCCTTCAGAACACCTTGCCTCATCGTTTATCTATAGTCGCGGCGCACGACCCTGAGGTTGTCATTATCGTACCCTGGCAACCTACCCATCAACTGTGCTTCCGATTTTGCGTATAATATGATACGCATGTGATTCGTGTATAATATGTTCGTGTATAATAATATTTGTGTGTAATCTATTCGTGTGTAATAATATGATTCGTGTATAATGTGATACGAAATCGGATGCAATGTGGACAGGTAAGTTGCCAGGGTACGATTATGTCAACCTCGGAGTCGTATGCCGTTATTATAGTGTGTTAGGCCTGCTTAATATTTTGCCTGGTCTGCATAATTCTCGGCCCATTCTCCTTGATCCTAAACTTGGTCTAAGTAGTACCCAATATGTCTGTCTATTTCTGTACCTTTTTCTGTCCATCTCTCTAAAGCAAGAGTTAACCATTACTCCCAGTCTTTCATGTATGTAACAGGTCAACTCTGGAACTGTCTCCCTCTGTCTGTATTTCCTACTCCCTTTGATCTCCAGTCCAGGCATCTCGAAATGAGCGGATCTTGAATTTGGCTCCCTGTTATCTCTCTCTCTCTTTTTTTTGGGGGGGAGGGGACAATCTTGCGGGCTCCTGGCCTTTGGTTCCTTCTTCCCTGCATGAAAAACTATGCCTAATTCTATTGCCTAACCTATCCAATCCATTACTTAGTCTCTGTCAACCTAACTTTCTACTCTACTTAATTCTCTGTCCAGTTAACCCAGTCTGCCTAGTCCTTTGCCCAATCTGCCTAGTCCTTTGCCTAATCTGCCTAGTCCTCTGCCCAACCTGCATAGTCCTCTGCCTAGTCTACCTAGTCATCTCCCCAGTCATCTCCCCAATCAGCTAGTCCTCTAACGAATCTCTTCCCTAGTATACACAGTGAAACCCCTAGTTCTACGCATGGATGGCAGTTGCTTACACGATCTGACCCTGTAATGTACTTGCTTTGCTTACTCTTCTGCCTGGCCTACCCAGTCTTCATTGTGTGCCTAATCCTCCTCCAAGTGCTCCTTGTACTTGGTTCACCTAATCCCTTACTTCAGTTACTTCATTCTTACTTTTCTGTATCTAATTCTATGCCTAATCTGCTAGTTCCTTTATATCTAATCCTTAACCCAATCTGCCTATAGCTGGTTTACTTCCACCTGACAGAAAATTGCTTCCTCTCTGCATCGAGTACAGAAATATTGTAGGATATTGGCAGTAAAATAGGCTGCTAGCTATAATAAAGTGTTGACGAAATGTTGTACGTATGTGGCATCATTTATTTTTGCCATTAGATAACAGGTAGTCGGTTAAGAGGGGACGCAAACTTTATAATGTACAATCAGACTGACTACGATCCCTTGACTAACTCACAAAATCCATCACCCAGAATCGTGGACATGAGTGGAGGTGGGGAGTTCATGGGGGCAGTGGGCATCCTGCAGTTCGGTCCGCAGTTTAATTACACGGCTCACCCCCTCGTTGAGACGTGCCGCGGACTTGACTGTGACGTTTTTGAGACCTGTCTGGAGAAGCCGGATGAGGAAGCTACCTTGCTCTACACCTACTATTGGTCCAGTGAGTTCAAGAGAGAGAGAGAGAGAGAGAGAGAGAGAACCTATACATACTTGCTCCCCCAGTCTTCCACCTCCCACACGCACGCTAACCTCTACTTCAACCTCCAGTGCAACTCTCCCTCCATCTCAACATCCAGCGCACATCTTTTAACTTCAGCTTCCAACACTCATTTTCCCTCTAACTTCAGACCCTTTACATCCATTAACTCCTCTGAACTGAACATCCAATCTTCCTTCTTAACCTCACCCTCTTACACGCACCTTCCACCATACCTCAGCCTCTTCGTCTCGCTTTCCTCTCCTCTCACTCTCTAACACACTTCATATCACTCTCTGCCACAACTTTTACCCTCTTTAACCTCACCTTCCTATAGTCTCTTCCCGGCCCCTCTCACGCCCCCCCCTCCCGACCTTACCGTCCAGCACTACTTACTTCTCTCTTACTTTTTTACAAGACTCAGTTCCCTAACATCAGTCTCCAAAGCTCACATCTTTCAGTTACTACCCCCAACCTTACCCTCCATGGTATTCAATTCCCACTCAACCTTGTGCTCCAACACTCACTTCCCCTCACCCCTAGCTTCACCCTGTAGTACATCTTTCCACCCGAAATGTTAACTTTCCTACATTCACTTTTCCCCCTTCATCTCACTCTAAACACACATCCCTCCTCTTTACCCCACCTTGTTATGGTCAACATCCCACCCACCCTTATCCTCCAGCCCTCGAAAATTCACATTTCCCCTTCCACTCCTTCGAATACTTTTTACTTCCCCCAACCAAGTTACAGTAGGTCATATATCCTATTCACCTATGTCTGTGTGTATGTCTCTGCACAATATATCTCAAAAAGTTAATATCAGATTTCAGTGCAGTCTGGTGGATTGTTGGGTAGTGGGTTAAAGAAGAGTTGGATAGATTTAGAGTGGATCCGGATGCAGGAAATAACAATAAATAGGATTGGGAATGACGAAGGTATGTGCTCTCTGAGTGCTTTCTAGTTCCCCTGTACATTTACTTTCTTTCCGTGTCCCTCTTAACCTTGACTTCCTACTCTCATCAGCACCCCTCTTCCTCCAGACAAGGACTGGAATATGCAGAACAACAATGAGCAGGTGCCCGTCGCCGTGGAGGTGTATGGCACGGGCAAGTTTGACGGCCACACCACCAGGGAGGTCATGATGAGGATTGACTTCTTCGACTTCAGGAGGGATTGGATGCCCTCTAATTACGAGCTGGAGGTGAGGGGATGAAGGGGTGGAGGAAAGTCCGGGAGGGGGGAGGTTGGAGACAAGGAGGTTGGGGTTAAGGGGTGCTGGAGTTAAACGGAGCTGCAGGTAAAGGGGAGTTGGAGATAAGGAGGTTGGAGGTAAGGAGGGTTGGAAGTAAGGGTTTTGGAGGTAAGTGAGGTTGGAGGTTAGGGGGCTGGTTGTAATGGATGTTGGGAGTAATGGCGGCTGGAAGTAAGGGATTGGGAGCTAAGTGGGGTTGGAAGTAAGAGGGTTGGACATAATGGGTGTTGGAGGTATGGGTGTTGGAGGTATGGAGGTTGGAGGTATAGGAGTTGGATGTATAGGGGTTGGAGGTTTCGGGGACGGAGGTACAGGGGATAGAAGAAAGAGGATTTGAGATAGTGGGTGTTAGAGGTAAGGAGGTTGGAGGTAAGGGGGTTGGAGGTATGGGGGTTGGAGGTATAAGGGTTGGAGGTATAAGGGTTGGAGGTATGGGGGTTGGAGGTATGGGGGTTGGAGGTATAGGGGTTTGAGGTATGGGGGTGGAGGTATAGGGGTTGGAGGTATGGGGGTTGGAGATAGTGGGTGTTGGAGGTACGGGTGTTAGAGGTAAGGGGGTTGGAGGTAAGGGAGTTGGAGGTATGGAGGTTGGAAGTATGGGGGTTGAAGGTATGGAGGTTGATGTTGGGGTTGGAGGTATGAGGGCTGGGGGTGTGGGGTTGGAGGAATAGGGGTTGGAGGTATGGGGGTTGGAGGTATGTGGGTTGGAGGTATGAGGATTGGAGGTATAAAGGTTGGAGGTAAGTGGGGTTGGAAGTAAGAGGGTTGGAGATAGTGGATGTTGAAGGTAAGGGGGTTGGAGGTAAGGGGGTTGGAGGTATGGGGTGGAGGTATATGGGGTCGGAGGTATGGGGGTTAGAGTCTTGAGGTGAGATGATTGAGGTGATGCTGGAAAGAAAGTGGATTTGGAGGTGAAGCTGGGATTAACCGTGAAAGTAGGAAGGCATGGTGGTGAAGCTGGAGGTATGGAGGGATGAAGGTAAAGTTAAAGGTAGAGGGAGAGAGGGAGGTATAGTTGTAGGTAGAGAGAGTGAAGGAGGTACGGGAAGGAATAGAAGTAAAGTTGGAGGTAGGGAAAGACAGGGAAGTAATGAGAGATGGAAGTTGGAGGAGAGATGGAGGTAAAGTTGGAGGTAGAGGAGGGGTGAAGTAAAAGACGGAGGTGGAGATATGGGAGGAACACTTGGAGGAGAAAGTAAAGTTTGAGGGAAGGGGAGGGGTGAAGGCAAATATGGTGGTGATGATTTGGAGGGAGGGATTGGAAGATAAAGAGGAGGCAAAGACAGCTATGGAGCGGAGATGGAGGAATAACTGAAGGAAGCGAGGCCTACCACTATTAGTACAATGATATTTTTTTAACACCTGCCACAAGCTTGAGAAATACATCTTGTAAAGAAATGGAGCTGAAGAAATGAGGTACTAGGGTTAGGTTTGGTTAGGTTGGGTAGAGCTGAATGTGGTTACTGGGGTGGGGATGTAAGATTAGATAAGGTTAGGTTTTGCTAGGTCAGGTTAGGTTAGATTAGGCTGAATTGAAACTGGAGGGTGAGACAATTGAATTACAAAAAATTCAGTGCAGAAGGCATGTGTTTAGAGGCATTAGGTGACTGAGCTGGAGTAGCGAAAAGAAAATTCATGACTAAGTGTGATGTGAGGGAAACATGTATGGAGAGGGGATGATTAAGTGGGAGTTGAGGGAAGGAATTATGGTGAGGAGAAGACTGAGTGGAAGGTGAGGGAAGGAAGTATGGGGAAGGTATAACTGAGTGGGAGAGGAGGAAAGGAAGTATGAGGAGGAGAAGGCCGAGTGGGGAGGGAAGGAAGTTTGGGGAGGGGAAGATTGAGCGGGAAGTGAGGGAAGAAAATTTTGAAAAGGGAAGGTTAAATGGCATGTGAAGGAAGGAAGTAGGGGGAGGGGAATGTTGAGTGGGAGGTGAGGGAAGGAAGGGTGAAGAATTGAAGATTAAGTAGGTGAAGAAAGGAAGTAAAGAGAAGGGAGGCTGAGCAGAAAATTCGAAAGAGCTAGGAGGCAAAATTGAGTGTAGTGTGCATAGACTGTGATGGATCCAGAGTGAGTATTCCGATCCTCTACATTATCCCGTTAACGCCCTGCTACCTTTCCCTATTAGCAGCTCGTAAATGCTAAACCTGAGCCAACAAAACTTACCTTAACCCTGTGACTGCAGACTACTAAAATGACATTACATTTGGACCAACATCAATCCATTTAATTAAATACAGAGAAGCACACCGGTGCACAATGAAGAAAAAACGGTCACGATTAGCATTTTGCCCAAGAATAAAAACAGGTGTTTATAGATGTCCTAATGAAAATTTGCCTCAGTTTAACAGCAAATGTGTTAATCTAACCAAATCAGCCCAAACTAACCTAATCCAGTCACCCAGCCCAAAATCATTCAGACCGAATCAAAACCTAAAATTATTTGATCCAACCCAACCTAATCTAACTTGATCCAGCCCTATCCAACCTAACCTTACCTAACCTAACTTCATCCAACCTAACCGAAATCAACCCAGCCCAACCCAGACTAAGCTAACTCAGCAACACTTACTTAAGCTAAGCTAAACCAAGCTAACCAGAGAGCACAAAGCAAAGAAAAAATAAATATATCCCAATATAAGCTCTATTACTTCTACTTTATTTACTTAATCCAGCATATCCTAACATATTCCAACCTTGATTTAACCTGACCTAATGCAACCTAAACAAATAAAACAATAAGTAAATCGCTTCAACCTTACAGCCGAACAAAAATAAATTTAACCTTGTCTAATTCTACCTAACCTAACGTAGTCTAACCTAACTTAATGTAACATAACCAAGTTTAATGCTCCCTCGCTTAACTCTGTCAAATTTCGTCTAACCTAACTCAGCCTAACCAAAACCCTGCCTGTTGCGCTGTAATTTGACCTAACCTAATTAAATCTCACCTCAACCTGTCTAATAAATCCTAACCATCTTGATTAAATCCAACCGTACCTAATGACGTCTAATACATCCTGTGTTACCATAGCCAAACCAAATGACCTAATCTAACCTAACCTAAACAAATGTATCATAATCTAAGAGAACATAGTTAACATTACATGACCAACCATAACTTGACCTGCCTTAACCTATTCTACCAGCCGCCTGTGGACGTGTATTGCCACAACAAAAAGAGCCTCCTGAGTCCGCCCCAAGTGGTGACCATGTTCTCTTACAAGTCTGAACATGTCACCGGCTTCAACTTCTTGGTGCCTGATGGAGAGAACCAGACTATGCCCATCCAAATGACTGGAATGTTTGGGCAAAAGGTCAGTACTCGAAGAAACATCCACTGATTTGTTTATCTCAACCCTATCGTTGTTTATTTATCTGTCTATGTACGTTAACCAATTTTCATCTACATCATTCATTCCATTCCAACTCTCCTTTAATCGTCTGTGTGTGTAGTCTGGTCAGTGCTCTACGGTTTCGTTCATTCCATCCTTACTCATTCTATTCATATACTGTATCTCTGTTGTCTAACCAGTATTCAGCTGCTTCATTCTTCCCATTCCAACACTTGATTCATTTATGTACACTCGGTAACCAAAGTCCAGTCGCCCGTTCTGCTACACTGTCTAAGGACTTTGGAAATGGTGCTTGTTATTTTACAGCAGCTGACACTCATGACGTTATCTGGCCATTGATCAGTGTCATCAGTGTCACTGGCTTCGGATTCACGAGACTAATTTTCAAACACAGTAGACAGGAAAGCAGAGATGACGGGACTTAGGTTGGCGATAGTAAAATATTCACTACTCTGTGCATTTCATATTAAAACTCTTTTAATCATCTGCCGTATGTACATATGAAATCCATCTTTTTACGTACCTTTTAAAGTATATTAATTTCGTGGATGGCTGTTACAAAAAGACATTTTTTTTTATTTTCTCAGTATTTTCCCCTAAAATCTTAGACCTATGAAGGTTATCCAGAGGCGAATAAAATCACTTGCAATCAGCCAAAGTAAATTGGAAAAATTGTCCCCATAAGTTGAATGATTAAACGCAGTTTTTCACTCCACTTCAACCCTTGTACTGCTGCCTCTTTTTTATGGTTTAATGGCAGTAACATGTAGCTGATCTTAGCGATTTCGTAACCCCCCCTTTTCTCGGCAATGTAAGTTTCACATCACACCTTATTAATCCTTTTGTATATTACCGATGCAAACTGTGTCAGTGTTACTACATGACATACAAAAGAAAGTAGGGTGAAAGATGGAAAATAAATCACAAAACAAGAGGCATTACGAAGTTTCCTACACAACTAGAGTACAGGCCTAACTACCACAGCTCTATATATACTGTATGGGTAGATGCTATGTCCGGTCATACAGGTGGCCATACCACAAAGACCTCAGACTGATCTTACTCCGACTTAATTACAGTCACATTCCACATCCCCACATAGACTGTGCTATTGATAGTCTAAAACATACAACACAGTGTATGCCAGCATTAAAGAACATACTTGATACCGGCATCTACCTCATTTGTCTCCACCATTCCAACACATCTTAGAAAATGCTCTTTTTCTCTGGACATACATCCATATACACACACCGACACACTCCTGCGGGTGCGGGAAAAATGGATGGAAGTGAAACTCAGGCTTATAGAACTATGATTATAACATGGCACATTTTATTCTTCCAAAAGGTACATTGAATTGGTCAGTACATGAGTGACTCAGGGACACACTGAATTTGGCTGCCCTCGTGGGTGCAGCAGAAACTTCTGTTTAAAAATATTTGTGTATATAAACTTGCGGCTGAGTCTGTTCCACCTTACTAAAAGCGGCATTATGTTGAATTTGCCTGGCACGAAAAGTGATACCTCAGTTTTAAAAATTAGGATTTATTGATAATTAATAATTCTACCTTGCAAAATAAAACTCACTGAGTGATATGAGAGAGAGAAAAAAAAATTCTGAGAAGATGCAGGTGACAAACATCTGTCTTCAGTAACCACGCCGATAGCGAGGTAATATTACTTTTACCTAACACCACAAGTAGTTTTAATCGTACGTCACAGTTGTTTTCAAAATATTTCACCTTTGTCCTTAGAACTGGTAGTGTAAAGCAAGGAAAATTGGCAAATAATTTTTATACGTAGTAATGATCTTTACAGCAGTAAGCTAGTCATATACAACCTAATGGTGTTTTTAAAATATTTTCACCATCATGGTAACAATGCTATTGCCTTTCACTAACCCAGCAACAATTATGTTTTGTTTTTTCTCTCCCCCTTCATGTCTCTCTCTCTCTCTCTCTCTCTCTCTCTCTCTCTCTCTCTCTCTCACACAGGAGTGGTACGACTTCGAAATGAGGATCACTCGGCGTGACTACCTCCCATTCTTCGTCCTCGAGAATACTAGGCGTTTTGAGAACTACACCATGCAGATCCATGACTACAACCAGGGTGAGACGGAGAACTGAGGTGAACAGTATAGCATTACTCTCCTATAACTTCATTCTGCTAAGTCTCTAAATATCCTCTTTTCTCTCCCTTTTCTTTTCTTTTTTTCTTTTGAGGCTGTTCCATTCTTTCTTGGCATGAATTATTCTAGGCAATCGTGGCTTTTGATGAATATATCCCTTTGATCACACAGAAATATCTTTGATGCAATGTGAGAGTTTGCCCCATCCTATAAAGGTTGCCTCTAAGCGCTTGCGTATAATGCAAAGTGCAATTATTATTTTTAAAAAACTGGGGGAAGGGGGAGACCCGCATTATTCTTTGAAAACAGATCGCTACTTCGGTATTTTATTTTGGCTACCATCAGATGATTTAATTTGTGTGTGAGATATTTTTGCCCACTAACGGGTTAAGATCGATTGACACCTAGTTAAAATGAGTTCGAGGAGATTTCAAGACGAACAATGCTCGCTGCAGGCTGAACAGAGTACACACTGTTTATGAGCGAGCGAGCGAAGTTTGCTGTTAGTGTATGGGCGAAACTACAACTGTCAGACTTTTAAAAGGCGAATAACTTTTTGCTTAATGAAGTTAGAGCATTATTTTTTTCCTCTAGATGCTAGGTCAGTCGTTTCAGTAGCTGATTTATTAATTAACAAAACCACTAACGTACCATAACAATGTGCAGTTTATAATAAAAAAAACGCGTTTTCCAAAGATTTTATCCAATTTAAATTTTCAGAACTACTACTGCCCAGCGCTTTTTCGGCAGCTAAATGTAGCGTACTGTTATGAAGTCTAAGCGATGAGACGTAGCAAAGGCTGAATGTTCACGCGGTTGCATTAGAAGGACGATAGGATGATAGCTAAAATAAACATTTTGACGTGTAGAAGTTAAAAAAATTTGGAGCAGCGTTAAATTCCCACTCCTGTATTGCCACTAACTGATATAAGAGCATAAATCTAGTACAAATAGAAAGATAAATGCCTCTAAACACGTTGCAACGAACATGAATGAACTAAACTCAATAGTTCGGGAACTGCGAGAGTGAAAAATAAAAAGACGTTGCTTGCGACACGTTTTCATAGACTGTACTCTGCAAATTTCCACCTACAGATTTTTTCATTTTTTCTTTGTTGCAGAATTGTAAGGGGCAAATCTCTATGAAGGGTGTAAAGCAAACTAAAAGCTTCTGTCAAAAGCAGAACCAGAGATACTACTGTAAATTCTGAAAATGTCACCGAGAACCACTTCTTTCCCTCGCTGGTTTATGCACGTTTTTGGCCTTCATACTGGTGTACTCGTCTCAGTAATTTAATATAATTACTTTAAACTGTGAACAGATATCATGAAAACTGATTAGTTACAAACATCTCAGAACTTACAGTATAATCTAACCGTACATTATTATGGCAACTGAATTACCATTTCATATTGACAGAATTGTCCCAATCCCCTCTTTGGCTATCCCCTAAACTTTTTTTTTCCCCTCACTTTCAGCGTTAAGCTGACTTTTATCCTCCCGTCTTGCATCTACACCCTCCGTACTAAAGCGTAAAATAGGCATCCCTTCCTATTTGTCTCACCTGAGGTCCATTTAGGTGTGAGGTGAAGCTAGGCTATACGAGGTTCTGGTCTAATTTAATTTTGGTTGGGTTAGATCATCAGGTTAGGCTGATAAACCAAGTAATGGTAGGAAGGGTTAGAAGCGATTAAGCTAATTAATATTACCGGACATAGGAAAAGAAAGGTTTAACCCTTGAGTTATGTGACGCCTGTTATATTTTCTTTTTGAGTGATTTATGTGATAATATTCAGCTGCAGTGAGACCATTCGAAGTGCACTGGTTAGATGTAGCCTTAATTTAGCATTCTTTTTTACAACAGCTCTTTCCTATGTTTAATAAGTTTGTCTACATGTAGCGAAAATATTGGAAAACGCGTCTTGGGATTGAAGACGTAGTTAAATTCCATTTTTCTCGGGTCGCAAAATTTCCCCAGAAGTAGCTAAGGTGAGTAATACATGTTACGATTCCCTTCCTACCAACATTCTACTATTCTTTCTCTGTGCCTATCCTGCCACACCATGGTTCCGGCCACATTTTCCTCAAAGCAAGTTAAGTCTAGTGTATATCCTACCAGCCCTCTCTTCCTACTCTTTTTCTATCCTCACACAAAATATGCTAAAGCTAGTACGTATTCCACCAATCCTGTAGGCCTATTACCAGTTTCCTTACCTTCTCACCCCAGGCGTAATCCATCTGACCTTATACATTTCCAGTAGAGTAGATTAGATAATATGTCCACCCGATAAATCTATTTTGTTCTCCCCTTCCACAAAGCAGAAAATATTCGCTTTACATCCCAGCAGTCCCCTCCTTCTTACCTTCCATTTCTCTTTCCCCAGGCCTGACCTACCACATTAGTTTTCAGTCACTTGTTACTTACAATCAGGCTACCTTTATTTATAATTATATACCCCACCTGTCTTCCCCTCATACTTGTTACATAATAAGCTAGATCAATGGCCGGTATATGTCCTACCAACCGCCATCTACTAGTCTCCTTCTCTTCCCTGTTCGAATTCGTCTACTCAAGTACATTTCCACTAAACGAAGCTACATCATATACGTTCGCTACAGACCTTCTCTCTCTCTCTCTCTCTCTTTCCTGTGACAGAAAAGGCTCGAGCCAGCATACACCCAGAGTATGATCTTACCACATCTCTTTCGAATCACTCTTTTTTTTCCCCTTACATAAGAAAACAGGCGACTTTTCATCCTCTGTAACTTGGCCTAAAATTACCACCTCTCTAAGTTAAAGTGGATTAACTATTAAACAGCTTCCTTCTATAGCCTGCCAGTCCCCTGTTACCAACCTCCTACTCCTGTCTTACCCCAAGGCCTCTCATACCACATCCGTCCTCGTCAAAGCTACTGCAACATCCACATAATCGAGAACATCACCAGCTGGGGGGACGTGGTGGTGGACGGGGACGGTTCTGTGCACATCTCGAGCCCCTGGAACTTTGAGGACATGGATGAGCCACTACAGTACAATGGACTGGTGGGTGTGAGGCTGGGGCTGGGGAGATGGCTTAGTTTCTCCTTGTGTTTTTGCACCGTTTTCTTTCTTGGTTATGTTGATGCGCTCTCTCTCTCTCTCTCTCTCTCTCTCTCTCTCTCTCTCTCTCCATTGTCTTTATCTCACCCACTCACTCAATACAAGCTCATTCCATCACAGACTCTCTCTCTCTCTCTCTCTCTCTCTCTCTCTCTCTCTCTCTCCAGTCTGTCGTCTCTATTATCTTTCACCAACTCAGTACAAGTTCATTCCATCAGTCTCTCTCTCTCTCTCTCTCTCTCTCTCTCTCTGCAGTCTGTCGTGTCCATCGTCTTTCACCAACTCAGTACAAGCTCATTCCATCACAGACGCTCTCTCTCTCTCTCTCTCTCTCTCTCTCTCTCTCTCTCTCTCTCTCTCTCTCTCTCTCTCTCATGCCAATATATGAAAATACATGAAAATGCGACAAGAGCAATGAAAAATTCCATAGAAATGATCATGTAATTTTCAGGTTACTATTGAATTATTTCCAGACAATTCACTAAGTCCTTAAGCACTGTACAGTAGAACATAATTATAATGCTCAAGACTACGAAACAGCACAATAATAGTTAACTTTTCCTCTCCTGTGCATATCCTTGTGTGCATGTGCGAATTTCCTGGTTGTTATGTGTATGGATATTTGGATATGTGTATGTATGTGTATGTATGAACTAATGTATACGTGTGATGAATGCTTTCTGAATGTATATTGGTGTACATGGAACACGATGTGGTGCGTTTGTGACTGATTGTGTGTGTGTGTGTGTGTGTGTGTGTACGTTTATTTTTGTCAACGTAATAACTGTCGATGCTTAAAATCCTATGCATGTTTTTATGTCCCTGTTGTGTACGACCTCCTCCCCCGTGTGTGTGTGTGTGTGTGTGTGTGTGTGTGTGAGGGCAGCACTGGGAGAGAGGGATGGAGGCTGACGTCTGGGTGGGCATGAAGAAGAACCCTGTCCTCAACCTCAGCGAAACCTACGTCTGGTACTTCGCATCTGTAAGTTCAATATTGTGTATTTAATAATCTTCATTTTTATTTATTTGTTTATTTACTAATTTATTTTTTGAATCTGTGTGGGGAGTATTTTCGTTGACTTCTCGAATTTTGTGTATTGTCTTCTTTTTTTCTTTTTCTTGGTACACTTTAACATTCATATGCACGTTATCGATGTCTTTTGTTATATAAGCATTAAACAGAGAATACGGCTTATCATCATCATCATCATCACCATCACCCTATATTCCACTAATGAATGGGGGTCCGTATAACATTTTCTGTGTGTGTAATTCACCGGGTCGGTCAGGATCACTTGATGGTCGTGATGGTCAGCTTTTACCCTCCCGGAAGGGAGCTGAGAGCTCATATAGTCCGATCTAAGGGCAAGGCTGTGACCTTCACACACGCACACACCCGTCCCCTTGCTCAAGGGGGACAGTAACCACCCACTTCGTCAGTGAAACTTTTCGCAACCTGAGCGAGGCGCGAACTCCCGTCCACCAGTTTGCAAGCGGGAACGTTACCACTGCACCAGCGAGCGGTGTTGTTAAGGGTATGCAGAGATGATTAAGTGCAGTGGAGAGAGCGGAATGAAGTGATTGTTGGAGATATGTAAGAAGACATGGATGAGTGAAACTGTGCCAGTAGAGTGGAAAAAGGCTTTGATTGTACCCTTGTACAAGAATAAAGGTGAGCAAAGTGAGTGTAAGAATTATCGTGGCATAAGTCCCTTGAGTGTTGTAGGGAAGTTGTAGGGAAGAATTCATAGAGAGTGTGTGTGTGTGTGTGTGTGTGTGTGTGTGTGTGAGTGAGTGGGGGGAGTTGAAAAAAAAGAGGATATATGATGCAAGTAATAAAGAAAAATGGGAAGTTAATCTTGAAACAGGTGCTGAAATGTAGAAGTGACAGTGGAATGAAATGTGAAAGTGTGAAGGATGTAAATGGTAGATTATTAACCCATGGGAATGTAGTAAGGACCAGATGGAAAGACTATTTAGAAAGTCTGATGAATGGGAATAGAGATAGCAAAGCGGCTGTAACATGACTGGTTTTGGGGGTGTGCAGGGAACGAATGCAGTGCCAGGAAAGGTGACACTCGCAGAAGTGAAGAACGCTGTGAAGCTGCTGAAAATGGGAAAACAGATGGTGTTGTTAAGGGTATGCAGAGATGATTAAGTGCAGTGGAGAGAGCGGAATGAAGTGATTGTTGGAGATATGTAAGAAGACATGGATGAGTGAAACTGTGCCAGTAGAGTGGAAAAAGGCTTTGATTGTACCCTTGTACAAGAATAAAGGTGAGCAAAGTGAGTGTAAGAATTATCGTGGCATAAGTCCCTTGAGTGTTGTAGGGAAGTTGTAGGGAAGAATTCATAGAGAGTGTAAGAGAGATATCAGGAGGCCTTGTGAGTGACGAACAGGGTGGCTCTAGGAGTGGCAGAGGATGTGTGGATCAAATAATTGCAGTGAGACAAATGGTGGAGAAGGCTTGTGAGAAGGACTGTAAGGTGTTTATGGCATTTATGGATCTAGAAAAAGCATACGACAAAGTAAACACAAAAGGATTGTGGAAAGTTTTGCTTATGTACGGTGTAGATGGTAAGCTGCTCGGTGCCGTAAAGAGCTTTTATCATGGTAGTGAAGCATGTGTATGGGTAAATGGGCATCTAAGTGAATGGTTCACGATCATTGTTGGCGTGTGACAAGGTTGTGTGATGTGACCATGGTTATTCAATATACATGTGGAAAGGGTGATGAAAGAAGTAAAAACACGAGTCATGGAGAGAGGGATGGCATTGGTAATGAATGGTGATGTTTGGAACATCTCAGATTTGATGCATGCTGATGATGCAGTACTGCTTGCAAATACCGGACAAGAGCTTGGTAGACTAGTGCAGAGTTTTGCAGATGTCTGTGAGTGTCGTGCCTTGAGAATAAATGTAGAAAAAAGTGATGTTTATAGAGAGAGAAGGTGACTCCTAGTGAGATGTTAAAATGAATAGAGAGAGACTGGAATTGGTGAGAGAGTTCAAATACCTGGGTACAGTGATAAAAAAGAGGGAATGACCAAAAGAAGTGGAAAGTAGAGTGACATAAGGAAAGAAAGTAGTTGGTGATATGAAGGCCCTGATAAGAAACAGAGACTTGAGTGTTGCAGCTGCGCAAGGCTTACATGAAGGAGTGTTAGTGTCATCTTTAACATTCGGGTGAGACTATGGTGTGGCACGAAAATGAAAAGTCAAGAGTAAGAGTCAAGAGTAAGATCAGTGGCGATGGGACTGTTGAGGAATGTATGTGGAGTACAAAGAGTGGATAGGATGCGAAATACTGTGATTCGTGAAAGATGTAGTGTGAGGAATTCTGTGGACACCAGAATCGAAGAGAATGTACTGAGATGGTATGGTCAAGTGGAGACAATGGATAACAATAGAGCGGTGAAAGAAATATATCTGAGCGAATTTGAAGGAGAGAGGAGGCGAGGTAAGCCAAGAAGAAGATGAAGAGATATAGTGAATGAGTGTGAGAGGAAGAGAGGTATGCAAGTTGGTGAGGCTAATGGACTGACAAAAGATCGAGCTGGCTGGATGAATTTTGTGCGGAGAAGCGTATGACCAAGAGTTTTGCACCCCTAATTAACGTGACAACGTTCGGATTGACTCGATCGGATAGGTACGTGTGAAGCTACAGTACTTGATGGAAACCTTTTGGCTTATCGAATGGAACCAGGATTCCGTGGGTTTGAATGATGAGTGAATGGAAGCGTGGCCCATTGAACTGGGCAAACTTTGGCTATCTGGTCGCTGCTATTCCTCACCCCGCCCTAGGGTGGGAAAGAAGGTCCGGATGATGATGATGATGATTTTGATGTTATGACCTTACGAGGATTCTGTATCGTCCCTTCTTTAGCGAATAGTTTTGTTTAATACGCCCTCTGTTCTCTTTGGCAAACATCAATTTGATTTAATCATAATTCATTATTAGCCTTACATACGACAAAATTTTTAGGGAACTAGAGACAAAATAAACAGCTGAGACAGAGTTGTTACAAACTCCCAAAGGCCATCATCATCATCATCTTCATTATTATACATTCCATCATCATCATCATCATTATTATACATTTCATCATCATCATTATTATACATTCCATCATCATCATCATCATCATCATCATCATGGTATGGTTCTTATTCAGTGTGGCCTTAGACACCACTTCCTTACCTATTCATTCTGTCCATCACATCTCAAAATAAGCTCTGACGATACTGAAAGACATACAAAGCATACAGTAGAATGCGAAGGAGTAATAAGCAAACGAATTCGCTAAGGAAGAAGTGCTAAAGCCTTAAACAGTGCCGTTTCTAGCCTTTTGGGGGCCCTATGAGAAATGCTGTTTGGGGACCCCTTACCTCCATTACTGACTTTATGGCACTTACAATAATTGGCGGGTCCACCGTACCCCCTACAAAATTTATTTCATGAATGTACTGTAGAGTGACTCAGTATACATTTAAATTTCTAAAAAAAAAAAAAAAAAAAAAAAAAAGCCAATAATGGCTGCTCGGGGGCCCTCTGGTGGCTTCGGGGGCCCAATGCAACCACGTAATTCTCATATAGTAAGAAACGGCACTGTCCTTAAATACCACCAAGAAAACGCCCCAGTATTCCACTTATAAATCTGATAGAAGTGTAGCACCCAGTCATTATTTTTTCGTTTCTTTTTGTTTTTCTTTCCCCCCTTTTTCTTTTTGAGGGGGGAGGGCTGACAGACGGAATGAAAATTTCGAAAGTTCAGGTAAAAAATGAATTGGTGCTGTACTATATTTGGTTCTCTGCTTTCTTGCAAGAGAGTATGAAGTAGAAGTCGAAATGTTTCAGTATTTTTGTAATACCTTACAATATAATCAAAACTTTTTTTTTTTACTAATCCCGAGCATCGTTAGTCAAAAAACTATATATATTACCTAATCTCGGCACTAACTGATATTATTGGTCGAACATAATGCAGTCAAATAACATGTGAATAAACACAGCCCTTTTCATTTCCACTTTTTATTTATGCGGATTCAGTCCAGTACAAACCGAAACACACTGGGGAACATTACCACTGAAGGCCAAGTAGAAAGGGTACATAAGAGCAGAGATACATTGTCCCATATATGATGCAAAAATAATCATGATGGATGCAGTTATAATTACAATAACGAAATATTTTTCCAGTTTTATTAAAGTAGGGCTATCGAAGTTACCCAGTAACAAACAATTTTCTTTTCTCATGTTTTCGTTTTCTCTTGATATTTAACCGCCACCTTAATAATTGTTCTACTAGGTATTTGTTTACACTGTGTTCCCTTTCCAACAGCCCTTCACTCACGAAGAACTGGGAATGAGAGACGTCATCCCTAGCATTCCAACGCTCGACAAAGTCCCCATCAAGCTGGAGAAGTATTTGTCAATCGTAAGATTCATGGAATCCTATTCTGCCCTTATAAATTTTCTTTCAGTATGTCTTCTCCTTGGTCTCCTGTAGTGTAGAGCTTACTATAATCCAGTATGATACATCACATATATCGATATACCTATGATTCCTAACGAAGTACACCAAGTGTTTTTCGTGAGGCTACTTTTCAGCGACAAAAGACAGTATTAACCAGACTTCACAAGATTTGTGTCAGGCTTAAGTTTTTGTTCTATAAGATACTCCATGAAAGACTTTTAAGTTTACTTATGCCATTAAAATTCCAATATTATCTTCCTGCCAGGCGGAGGGAATTCCACATGTCCTGTACAACATCTATGGGTACGACAGCAAGAGGCCCACGACCCACATCCACGACATCTCCATCTGCTACACCGACACCCAGATGAGGCATTTCCAGTTCGATATGCCCCATAACTCCCTGAACAACTCACTGTATCTGAGGGAGAACCTGATGTACGCCATCGTGGAAGCTCTGAGGACAGAAGCAGTGGTGTCGCCCCTCCGGATCAACAGACTGGAGGTGCGGTGGGGGAGGGGCGAAAGGGGGCTGACATGAAGGATGGGAAGGCGGAATAATTGGGGGTGGGGGGATGAGCTGGTGGGTGAGGAATGTGGGTGGGTGGAAGGGGAGGTGAGTTGGTGGGTGAGGATGCTGGGGTCCCAAGCACAAGAAAGAGGATGAATTATTAGAGAAACAGGACAGGTAGGGATAGGGAAGTTCGCTCCTTCAACACGGTGATGCATTTTGTACTCGTTGCCCGATTTATTGTTTCTGCCACCAGTGTTTTGTATTCTGCTTAGGAAGGCCTTTTCGAACTGGAGACTTCAAAATTAGCCGTCATTAACCGCTTTACTGTAGGATCGCCCCTAAGGTGAATTAAATCGTTTGGAGAAGGCAAGAGTAAAATATTTTAACAATTATGGAATCATACTGAAAGGGTTAAACAAAGGCAGGGTAGGGATGAATGCCTCATACCGAAGAAGAGCACTCGCAACACTAGCCCTTTCAGAGCGCCTAACTCTTAGGTATTTTTTTCCGGCTATCACCAAATGATTTTTTTTTAGTTTACGACATCTCTATCGGTCTCAGAGGATTAAAGGTAAGATGAATGGAAAACTTAAGGAAAAGTGAATTTGGAGGACAAATTTAATGCTTGCAGCGTACCAACACTCGTTTCGTATATAAAGGCCCCAACATGCTTGCGTGCGTCGGCCATGGTCACATAATAGCAGCTCTCCATGCTGCTCGATCTCTAAGAGCCTCTCTATTCAGTCCCTTATCCTTGAGGTCACACTCAATGACCTAGTCCCAGGTCTTTTTCGCTGTGCCTCTCGCAACCCTACCCACAACGTTAATACTCATACTTCTCACTTTCTGCACCCAGTTATCATCTCTCTTCCTCTCCACATGCCCAAACCATCTCAGTCACTTAAATGTATTCTTTGAGTCCACCAAATGCTTTTTTATTTTCATTTTCAAGTGGCTCCCCATCTTCTAAAGACTTCGGACGGCTAAAGAAAACTATCTTAAGTTTGAAGAAAAAGTTTAGAGAGATAGGGGAGAACTCTGACGGAGACTGGGGTAGGAATGGTAGGGATGCAGGTATGAATGAAAGAGAAGTAGAAAAGTTAGGAAGTGAAACGAAAAGGAGGCAGTTTATCAGGCCATCATTCCTTCTAATCACTAATGAGAGAAAAAAAAAAATGAACTTCCAATGCGACAGCTAACGATGTGGACTAAATATGAAAACGTCACTTTATTTTTTATTATTCAACAAAACAATGAAAGCTTAGGAATTAAAACAGCAGATTGTTTATAGATTTTCACAAAAAAAGGATGAAGAAAAAAAATCCCAAATAAAGTCTGTCGGAAGGTTTAACCATTAGGAGTGTATTGATAGTTAATTCAAAGCAGAACTGAGAGGGAACAATGTACATGACAAGTTTCGGATAAATCACACTCTAAAAGCTCCGAGGTAAGAAATGAAAGGAAAGAGAGCGAAATGGGAGGGAAGGCGATAGAGAGGAAGTGGAGTGTACATGGTCTCCAGAATTACTCGGTATCACCAGGAAATTATGAATATGGCAAAATACAATGCAGTTCTCTGTTTACCCCTGTAGAAGTAAAAGGGACAGTGAAAGCTACATGTAAGCCTTCCAGGTCGAAAGTCTCCCATGAATTAAATATAATAGTGAAGTAGAAAAGAAATAACAGAAAATAAGTCACTGTTATGATGGGTTTAAAATAATGAAATGCACATAATAACACGCCTACATACTGGCAAAAAAATCCAAAGTGTGTAATGGTTGTATGGTTATTTTCACTTTCTTTCCCGAAACTAACTACTGTATTTCTGTTGAGAGGTAGGTAAACGGTGCGGCTACCCTATAGAGTGGGGTGGAAAAACAATGAACGACTAAATAAGGGAGACAAGCAGGACAGATATACTGGCTCGTGGGAGGATTACTTTGGTTAAGCTGTTGGGAAAGAGGAAGATTCGAGTCTACTGTATATCAGATGTTCTCTCTCTCTCTCTCTCTTGTCGTTTCCCAGGCTGTTTAGACTGTCAGACAAAACTTACCTTTCCCTCTGGCCTTGCTCACCCGGCAGTAAAGTTGGGGACACAGATGTAACACTGACGGTTGGAGTTTATGTTGAAGGTGAAGATCTTGACTAAGAAGAAATGATCACTTGTTAATGACTTTTGTGCAATGGATAGGAATTACGGTCTTATTCCATTTGGCATAGGCGAAGGATTGGTAATAACGCATTCATAACATTCTATATTGCTTATTACACCGTGACGCTCTCTTGTATGATGTTTATATCGTTTTAATTTCGACATACAGTACATCAGAAAGATACATTACAATTATAACGTGTAGTATGGAAAATAAATGCGACCAGAACATAACAGTTAAGCTTAAGACTTTTTCTCTTCTCATGCCAACAGATCCACCAGACCAGCTCCGCTCTTGAGGTGCTGTTCACACTGCTGGAGAAGGTGGACCTAATTGGTGACGTGCCTGGTGACGTGTTTGAGAATACCATGGACAAGGCAGCTGAAATAATACGCAAGGCCATAGACTCCTCCCAGCTGGTCGTAGCCGTCATGATCGGCAATAACATCGCTAACGTAAGAGGGGGAGGGATGGGATGGGAGTCACGGTAGTCGAGATGAGTGGAGTAGAATTGTCGATCGGTGCCGCAGTTTCGGT
>NC_137014.1:8549581-8594581 GCF_032717465.1 Coenobita brevimanus
TGGTAGTATGAAAAGAAAAAATACAGAAAACTAATCAAATCTAGGAAACGACAGTACATCCAGACCCCGAACTGGGAAAGAAAGGATGAATCTAATAAAAAAAAAAAAAACAGTCCAAAAAAATCTTACTCAATTGCTCATCAAAGAACGGAGAAAACGAAAAAAATGATAAAAAAAAAAAAAAAAAAAGAGGAAGAGGAAGAAGAATGCAGGCAGCTCACATGAAAGAGGGTTGTGAAGGCAGGCAAAGAGTCGCGTAATTAATTGGTGAGGCGGAGAGGAGAGGCACTTGATGTGGTGAATGTTATCTTGGGGGGGACGGGGAGGGCTGATAAGGGGATGGGGGGACGGAGGGGTGGCAGATGTGGGAATGATAGGGGTGAGGGTGCTGTGTGTGTGTGTGTGTGTGTGTGTGTGTGTGTGTGTGAGAGAGAGAGAGAGAGAGAGAGAGAGAGAGAGAGAGAGAGAGAGAGAGAGAGAGAGAGATGAAGAACGGGAAGGACGACGGAAGAGAGGAAGTGAAGAGGGAAATGAGAAAGGAGGAACAGAAGCGAAAACAAGGACAAGGAGTAAAATACAGACAAGTCAACAGAGGAGAAAGAGGAGTTTGACAGAAGAATGACTGAGTAAGAGACAGCGAATATGAATGTGATTAGAAGTTTGTGGAAATCTATAGTGGAAATTATAAATCAGAATATTGTGGGTGAGAGACAAAAATGGGAAGAGTGTGAGAGTGAAAAAGAGAGTGAAATAATCAAAGTAAGTGCCAGCATAAGTTTGAGGAAGTCTGTAAATTTGAAAGATGTGAAGCAAGGAGGGAGGAAGACTGGTGAGGGAGAGTGGGGTGAAGGAAGGGAGAGTTGTGGGTCAGATCGTGGTGGGCGTGGGGAAAGGGATGGATTGGGGTGAAAGGAAGGGAGGAACAGGGAGTAAGACATGCAAGACGGCGAGCCAGAGTGTAAGTATAAGGAAGAGCCGAGATATAAAGTGTGTGTGTGTGTGTGTGTGTGTGTGTGTGTGTGTGTGTGATAGAGAGAGAGAGAGAGAGAGAGAGAGAGAGAGAGAGAGAGAGAGAGAGAGTCAGGACGGTGCAAGTGATAAGGCATATACAGCAGAGCTGGATTTTCGATCTTTATTAAAGTAGGTTAATGAGAAGGCTGGTGGAGTCTCATTACTGGCTCACTCTCTCTTCTCTCACACACACACACACACACACACACACACACACACACACACACACACACACACACACACACACACACACACACACACACACACTCGGGTCCTTAGCAATTCAAAGCGACAAGAATCAAATTTCAGGCTTCAGTTTGGGTTCAGTTTGCCCGAGTAGGATGTGGTCAGACAGGACTGGTTAGAAAAATCGAATGGTTTCTATATAAGGGCAGACTAAGATGGGTAAGTTAGATAAAGTTAGGGTAATATGACCCATAGTAATTTAGGATGGATGTAGGTGTCATGATATTACACTGGGCCAAGTATGTTAAACTATTCGATTATGTTAGTGTGCACTATTTTTTTTTTTCTAACGCGGCCTAAAATTGCACTCTTTCCATCTACATCAGTTTAGAGTATAATAATAGTTTAACACAAGAATATAATGTCAGTCAAGAAGAAGTACTTTGGGGAGGATATAGAGCCGTAGCAGTGTCATTTCTGCAATGGAGTAGCGGAAAATAAACTATAAAATGGCGAAAATCTTGGCCAAGTTAAAATAAAAGGGCAACTGTTTGATTTATGCTAGGATGAGATGGGTTGGGTTGCTTTAGGCTGGGATTTGTTGGGCTGGGATGGGATGAGATGTCAGGGGATGGGCTGGATTGGGCTGTGATAGGGTGGAATGGGGTCGGTTACGTTCGTGTGAGATGAGATGTGTTAACTGGATTGAAATGAGCTGTAAAAGATAAATTTGGTTGCACTGGACTGCGATGAGGCAGTTTAAATTCGGATAAATGAGCAAGGACTACATTAGATCAGATTAAGTTAGGTTAATCAGATGTAGGTACGTGAAGAAAAAATGAAAAGCAAGCAATTCAACACGACCATCTCTCAAAAAACACTCACTTTGCCAGGATTTTTCCTTTTTAATGGTTCTGGGTGCAGACCTTCTTCCTCCCCCCCTCCTCCTCAAAAAAAAAAAAAAAAAAAAAAAAAAAAGTGTGGAATCATCAGACCACCAGACACCTAAACAACCCTCCAAGTAAAGGTCTGTGTTCTTTTCGGCTTCCAATGCTGTCACGGTGCAAGGCGAGCTTGATTCAGACTTGCCCTGTAGCCTGTTTGTTCTGTGATTTTCTTTTAAGCATATTGTAATTACGGTCAGATAAATGCATTTACTTTTATAGAAACGAGCTCTGGGAAAACATGCATATACTCGCAAATGTTGTAAGTCTAGTTCATTCTTTTCTGCCGCCCCTAGAAGAGGCGGAGTGAAATAGGTAACGGAGGCTACACCCATCCTCTAATTTGAAACCTCTTCCATAGGTTGTATAAACTCGTCTGACAAGTGGCGTGAATGAAGCTGAAAATACCTCATCGGAAAAACCTGCTGACAAATTAAGGACTTGCATTCTCCAAAATCTTGAGTTAATGCATTCTAGAACATTCATGTCCCTATATTCTTATTAGGGTGCCTAAGCGAGAACATTCTGTATTACGTTTTAAACTGCGCAAGTTACCTGATAAGTTTACTACTATTTCATGTAGATAATATTTTGGAAGAGAGCTGAGCATGAGTGTAAAGCAAAATTTAAAAAATGAAGACAAGTAAAAAAGAAATGGGAAGAAAGACGAGAGAGAGAGAGAGAGAGAGAGAGAGATTAACCCTTGAATCGTGTGAGGTATATTTTAGGCTTACACTTGGTACAGTACCTCCAGAGGAATTTTTCATTACAGTGAAATGAAGAGTAGTGAAGAGGTCAATGAAATCTTTACCTAACCCCCCCCCCCCCTAGTTTGGAATGTCACTCCTAAGCTTAATACAATCCTGAAATAGCAAGAACAGAGTCAAAAGTTTGTCACCGCGTCAATTGGTTTAACCTAACAATTATTATGAGCATTACGTCATTAAGACCCAATGATTTCCTCCAGGTTATTAAAGCTCACACTATATTTCCTGCAGTTAGTTTTTGGGACACGGAATTGGTTGGTGGCTTGCCTATAGAACAGAGACAAGTTAACAATGAAGACATCAGAATATCAATTATGAGGCTGAAGCTGAATAATCGACTGGAATGTATGGTGTCTGTGGAGGAATGTTGAGGCAAGGTAACGAGGAGGTCGTTGGCATAATGCGGTGGCGAGAGATGTAGGGAAGGTACAATGAGACTAGAGAGATACACTGTTAGTTCAATTGTACACAGGGAACAGTAGAAGGAGTGGAGTGTACGAATCATCGAGGGATAATTTTGATCAAGTATGAAAGAGATGGTATCTGATATCTATGATAACACACAGGGTGCTAAAGGTTAATGAGAAGAGACAGGAAATAAATAAAAATGAAGAGATGGGGCCACCTAGGTTACATCTGTATTTCAAGACATCTTCAGAGTCACCCTGAAGATTAATTGAAATACAGACGTAAGCTTGGTGGTCCTCTTCGTTTGCTTTTCCTACGAGTTACACAACATATTTGTCATCACGTGCTCGTGTGTTGCTGTTTTCATCTACCTATCTATCGACCTCTATCCATCTATCTGTCTATGGTGTCCAAGGACTTGTCGCACTATCTTCTGGAGGCGATTTTAGGGTTAAATTTGAATAGAAAATGCTATATAAACATGAGCCCAATTCTCAGCCATTACAGAGCTACAGTTACTGATAAGTAACTCATAATTTGCCGATAAGAGCATCAGCAATTGTAGCTCCAGCAACTGTGACGTTTAGAAACGGAGGAAGGTTAGCAAAGGAAGTTTCTGGAGTGGCAGGAAGCACTGGAGATGGGGGGACTGAGGGAACACGAGAAGAATACTGAGGTAATGGCCAGTAATAAACTGGGAAGAGAGGGAATAGAAACAGTGGATAGGCATTTGAGAGAGCTGGAGCAGGTTAAGAGATTTAAGTACAGTACATTAGAACAATGGCAACACGCACGGATGGAAGATAACTGAATGCTAAGGAGTGGTTTTTAGCTGCACGGAGAAAGTGGAGATAGGTCAGTGGGGTGATAATAGCTGCAAGATTATCACAGTGTTGAAGCTAAAACTAAATCAAACAATGGAAAGACCAGTGATGTTGTACGGTGCTGATATGTGGGCACTGAGGAAGGACGGGAGGCTGCTAGCTAGGACGGCGATGAGGATGTAGAGATGGGTACAGGGAATATTGTTACTGGAGAGTTTGACAAACTAGGAGGTAAGAAGAGGAGCAGAGTAGCGAGCATAACGAAAAAGCTGGTTGAGGCCAAAATAAAGCGGTTTGGTCTTGTGATAAGAATGGAGGGGAAACCAGTAAGAAGGCCTGGACTGAGCCAGTCAGAGGAAGACGGAAGATGAGATAGAGGGATAGAGTGAAGCAGAGGCTGAAGTAGCTTGGGCGGACAGAGTCGGACGCTTTAGACTGAGTGCGATGGAGATGATGAATAAGTGTGACCGACACCGAAAGGGTAAATGTGATGAAAAAGAAGTCACACATACCGTAGATCGAACTTTGGTCTACCCTGTGTCCTTGACTTCTGACGGAGTGTTCTTAAAATCGAATCCCTATGATCCTGCCTTTCCCCCAGCCCTTTCTCCAAGTTTGATCTAATTCAAATCAAACTTATATTAACTGACTCTGATACATGATCTTGATCTTTAACTGTTCACTCTGACCTTGTCCTTTGATTGATTGTTCTCAAAATCGTATGGCTTTATTCTTCCCGTACCCTACCAGAAAGACTGATTTAAATTCAAGAAAAGCCGTTCCAGTGTACCTTTTCATGTGAGCCTGACTTTTGACTTCTCTTCTAAATATATATATATTATATATATATATATATATATATATATATATATATATATATATATATATATATATATATATATATATATATTATATAGGTTCACTCCCTTGGATGCCAATCATTTCAACAGATGTGGCCCAAATTTCATCAAAACTATATTCGTTATTTTCTTCACCCACAAGCAGACTCAGGTCGAAATTGGACCCTGCCCTGTGACCTTGACCTTTGCCTGACTATTCTCAAATTAAATCCTTTAGTTCTTGTCCTACCCTTAACCCATCCACCAGTGATCTGAATCTGATCAAGACTATATAAGTTGATCTTTCTATGTGACAGGGACCTATTGCTCTCAAAATCAGTAGGTCGACCCTCTGCGTGACACTCAACGCTTTCATCAAGTTTTGTTAAAGCAAAACTAATTGTGTTTGAGCTGTACTCTTGTCGCGCGGGCACACACACACACACACACACACACACACACACACACACACACACACACACACACACACACACACACACACACACACACACACACACACACACACACACACACACACACACACACACACACACACACACACCTCTTGGTTATCGTTCACTTGGGTGAAAAAAGTTGGTGTGGATGATAAATACACAGAATTCAATTGAGTAATTTTCTGTTATTCTTATTGCCATATCGCACTGGCAAATGCATACCACAGTTTAAGTCATACAACAGTCATATGATCAGATAAAACTCCTCATCGTCCTTTCACTCCTTCACACCACCAGTACTCTCAAACATTTTTCTCTCCACGAGCACATAATCAGTCAGGCTCTCTTCAGTACTTTCTTCATTCCTTCTGTACCATGTATATTTGTGTGCATCTTTGCACTTAAAAGATGAACTATAAAATTAACACAAACTCCTTTTTTGATACATGTCAATCACTCGTCTTCCTTTTTTGTGTTCTGCAGTTCCTTCATAACTACTCGTTACATCATTCATAGGACCAGTGTTAACGTCAACTTTCCTGTTCATGTCACTCATCATGAACACTACAACTTCAAGACATCTTTCCTGTCACTTCATTTAACTGATCCCAGAGCCTATCCTGCTCTGCCTCACTCATCATAGCAATGCATTTTCCCCTTCCCCTTTCTTATCATAAAGCGAGGAGCAGCTTGAAATCGCTTGAGATTCTCACATGTTTTCTCATTCACGAATAATATGCTAAAATGACACACTAGTGCTTTAAATGGCCTTAGTTCATGATCAGTACAGTAACTTTTATGGTTATTTCCATCTTTTTTTTTTCCTACGTGCCAAATCTGTGAAAGTGGAGAATTCATTCATTACTACAAAAATACCGTCATGAAATGTTGAGGTATTAACAGGAACATTATTTGGTACCCTTTGTGCTTATATTGCTTATACAGGGGAGTCTAGTCTTCTGTTAAGGTACAGTATTATCAATGATTGGTGGTGAGTGCTTCATCTCTCCAGTGATTAACTACGTGTATATGGCTCTGTATCTGAAGTGAACTCTTAAACTAGAATACATTTGGCGTCTATAATGTTAACATTATAACCTAATCCAGCCTGCCTCCTCCAATATATGTAGGTATAGATTCTGGTTTGCTGAGAGTATCACAGTCAACAGCTGCCAGGTATCTAACATGTCTTCTTTCGTTATAATTTGTTAAAGTGGCCCTAAAACATTTTTCCACCCTTAAAATTCACCCAAAAATCCATGTGACCTTACTGATGCCCAGAATGCATACCACCAACATAAAGCTTATCACTTGGAACAGAATTCACCTGCGTGCTGATGTTGTCCAAGAATTAATAATTTAGCAATGTGGAATTGATTAAGGCACTTTCCTCAACAACCAGTATTTGAGTACATAGGAATCAGGTCGTACAGCCACTTAACTGTGGTATTTGCGGACTTGGACTAGTGATGTACTGTTCACTCAGATGGTTTCACTGATTGACAGGTTTTGAAATAAGGAAGTGAAACAGAGAGTAGATGTGGTGTGTATGAGTGAGATCAGACAAATAAAGTTGTAACTGTACGGTCATGTGGTCAGAAGAGATGAGCAAGAGGCAATCAAGAGAGCATAAAGAACACCAGAGGAAGGAAGAAGGTCGAGAGAAAGGCAGCACATTAGGTGGAAAAATGCAGTACAGAGAGATTTGAGACACGTTGGCCTCGTGGAGGACGGTACTATGGATAGGGAGCTATGAAGGTTCATTGTAGAAACCAACTTCTAACGATAGGAAAGAGCTATTGAAGAAGAAGAAGAAGATAATGATTGCTTTCTTATAGATCTCAGAGATTTGGTTGTGAGTTGAGGAAAATTTTAAGATTTCAGTAAAGGCATTTATTTCTAGGCCATCTGGATAATTCATGCGGATATTTGAAATTTGATCTGGTTCTACAGCTTTAGATGTGTGTGTGCGTATGTGTATGTGTGTGTGTGTGTGTGTGTGTGTGTGTGTGTGTGTGTGTGTGTGTGTGTGTGTGTGTGTGTGTGTAATAATTTGATGCACTTGTGAGGTGACTGTGGGCGATGTTTGCGTGTTTCCTTTGATTTTTTTGTGATGGCTCTGTTTTAAGGAATTTTGCATCTGTGATTTATTAATGTGTAGTGGTTTATTAGGATGTTTACGTGTTCCATCTTCCTGCGGACAGTTCCATTACTATTTAGCAGAGCTTCATGAGTTGATAAAGACAGGGTTTTGGAAATGCGCATATAAAGGCTTTCCAGAATTTTCTTCCATTCGATCCATGGCCAAAGCTGTCTACAATTTTTTTTTTCCCAACCTTCATGGTTGTGCATTTTGGTGCTTAAGTTATTTCTTCATTTATGGTGCTTAAGTCGTGCATGGTTTACCGTTTTGTTGGGATAGGTTCAGTTTTACTCATTGTCTTGTTTCTCTCTGTCATAAACGGTTTTATTTGAGGTGATAAGTTAGGGTTGTTGTTGCTGTTATTGTTCTGGGTGTGGCACTGGTACACTGTTAAGTGAGGTGTTAGGTGTGTATTTGTGCTCATGTCTGTTGCTGATGCTGAGTGTAGTGATGGATTTGGCTGCAGCGATCTTCAGCCTATTGTCTTCGACCTGTGCCTGAAATATGTTGGGGTTATCTCGTTGCAGTGTGCAGGCAACCTGCGATGTGGCGTGTGTTCTGGTAACGTCATCTGTATATGAGTCAAAGTTTGTGGACGGTTGGGGTGTAGGAATGTCATGCATTTATACTCGTAGGATGAAAAGTCTAGATGAAAGAGTGAAGCCCTGTTGAACTCCCTTAAGAATGTCCCGTGTTTGTATTGACCTTTCTTGAAGTGTATACGCGCTTGTGTGCTTGTCTGCCAGTAAAGTAGTTGACAAGCAAAAATGTAGTGTTGCTCCTCATATCTGTGAGTTTATGTTGAGGGAATGACGAAAATGACTTTACCGATGTCTCTTATTGTAAGAAGTGTTCATTGTGCTGGTTTAGCAGAGTTGACACAGACTGATGCGAGTTTTGTAAGGCTGGTAAGCAAGGTGCTTGTGGAGCGCAATGCTCTAAAACTGTATCGTGAGGGAGGAAGGAGTATATGAGGTGTGACTTTAAGAATTAAACAAACAGTTGTGTTGCGGGCCTGTAAGAAGAGGAGCGTGTTAGTTCCTTGTTCGGTTTAAGAAGAACGATGACTCATATATTTCTAAATGGTGGGAATGCTACAATGTGCATATAAAGAGTTGCGGGCGAGGGTCTGGGTGCCATGTGGTCCTAAATATCTCAAGTATGGGTTGCTGATGCCATTAAATCTTGTGCTTGTAGAGTTCCTTGTTCTCTTGATAATCGTATGTGCTCTGGGATGAAGGGAGTTACGTTGTGGTCAGTTGGAAAGGACTTCCACGAGTATGAAGATTTGATGTTTTTAATGTTGCCACAAGTAATATGAGATTTCCTGGCAGTTGTAGTGATTATCTGAAAGGTGGAGGCTGCTTTGTCAAAGTTGGGAAAATAATCTGTGCTAAGAGTTTTTTACGTTGTTAGTGAATCGTGTCCAGTTTGCCTTTTTTGTAATTGGTGAAGGTTTTCACTTCTTTGTTCGGATTCACTTTTATTGTGTGAAGTATGTCAATGGGTGAGAGATCACGTATTATTATCCAAGAAGTGTGAATGGCTAGTGTGGTGGCGCGTAAAGTGATGTCAAGCGTCTGTGTGGAGATCGAGTTGGGGTGTGGCCGTTGTTTAAATTGTATAAATGTTGAAGCTGCTATAGAATAAGGGCCTTTGACTGTCTTGCTCCTGCGTACGTAGTCAAGAAGGATCTTTTGCATTTACAGGTCACTGGTTGTTTCCACATTCTGGATATTCTGTCGGGAAAGAATGAAGTGTATCCTAAAGGCATCATGTAAGTAGTGGTATCAGAGTGTTGACATTATTCCGTGTTTCACAGTGTATTTTGTTTTGAATTCATATCGTTTCTCTGGTGTTGTTATCAGGTACTTGTTCTTCTTTTAGCTGCACACTGTTTGTGATTGGAATGTGTGTGTGGAATGTCTTTGCCCATGAGGGTGATGAGACCATTCCTTCCCAGTTGTTTCCCATTTCTTGTCTGACTGTAATGTAGTTTGTGAAGTATAGGCTGTTAGATCTCTTTGTGAGCAGTGTCTCTTTTAATAACGCTATGTTACCCCTGAGGGTAGGGGAGGTTTTCAAGAATACTCCCCCAGTATCCCTGCTTGTCGTAAAAGGCGACTAAAAGGGTTGGCGGAGGGTTAGTGCCTCTCCCCAGAAAACAACTAACTAAAAAGACAAACAAGAAGCCTCGGACAAGGACTGACCAAACGATGACGACCCAGGACCGGACAAAGGACTTGGTAATGGCAACATGGAATGTAAGAGGAGCGAATGATGAGGTGAAATAGAAAGAGATTGTCCAGGTGCTTGGTGGATGTATGTGGAATAACTGAAACAAAATGGAGAGGAGAAAGTGTGAAAGAATGGGAGTATGGATGGGGTATATGTGCAGGAGTAGGTGAGAATGAGAGGGCAAAGGAAGGAGTATGTATAGTTGTGAGTAAAAGATGGAAGAAGAGCATAAGACAGTATGGATCACATGGGTCAAGGATTGTGTGGGTAAGGTTGAAAGTTGGAATACAAATGTGGGCGATTGTGTGTGTGTATTTGCCAACGCAAGATCGTGCTAGCAGAGCGAGAGAAAAGTTCTGGACAAATATGGAAGTGTGCATGGAAAAGTTTGGAAGGAATGAGAGAGTGTTTTTGATCGGTGATATGACTGGTAAAGCGGGGAATGTGAAGGTGGATGGAATAGTTGGTGAGTGGGGTGTGCCTGCTGCGATAGATGAGAATGGGAGTACGTTAGTGGACATTTGTGCTGGGAGGGGGTTGGTGATAGCCAATACCCTCTTCAGGCATAAAATGATCCACAGGTATACATGGAGAGTGATGAGAAGGGTGGGTGGTGAACTGTATGAAAGGAAGGCAATGATTGATTATGTGTGTGTGGATGAAAGGATGCGAAGATGTGGAATGGATGCAAGAGCTTATAGAGGTTCGGGAGTGGACTTTCTGACCACTACTTGGTGGTGGCCAGAATTAGGATCCAAGTAAGATGGAGAAATAGAAGAAGGGAAAGACGAGAGGAAGGAGTAGTTGCAAGGAGAGTGGAAAGATTACAAGAGGATGAGAAAAAGGCAGAGTATAAGAGAGAAGTGGAGGAACGATTGGGATAATATGAATTGGAGCAGATGGGGGATGTGGAAGATGTGTGCAGGATATTTACAGAAGAAATATGTGTAGCATGTGATGTGGTGTGTGGGAGGAAGAGAAGACGGAGGGGGGTGCAAGGAACAGCGTGGTGGACTGCAGAGGTGAGACAGGCTGTGGCACAAAAGGAGAAATCATACAATGAATGGATGAGATATAAGGGCATGGAAGAAGCTGAGAGGCGGAAGAGAGAGTTATATGTAGAAAGAAAGAGCGAGGTGAAAAGATTAGTAAGAGAGAGTAAGAAGAGAGTGGATGAGGAATCTGGAAGGAATTTGAGTGTAAAGTGGAGGGACTGTAAGAAAATGTTCTGGAAAGAGGTGAAGAGAGCAAGACAGGGTGGAAGTGAGATTAGCAGGGGAGTGAAAGATAAAAATGGTAGATTACTAGTGGAGAAGGGAGAAAAAGTGAGCAGATGGAAAGAACACTTTAAGGAATTGTTGAACATACAGGATGGAAGTAATGCGAGTATAAGTGGTTGGGAAATGGCTGGGAGAAGGAGGGAGGTGAGAAGACAGGAAGAAATTAGTAGGATAGAAGTTGTGGAAGCAATGAAGAAAGTTAAATTGGGGAAAGCCCCAGGAATTGATGGAGTGTGTGGTGAAATGCTGAAGCATGGGGGAGAGATAGTAGTAGAATGGATGTGGAAGATGTGCAGATTGGCCTGGGAGGAAGGTAGAGTCCCGGAGGACTGGAAGTCAGGTATAATTATTCCCTTGTACAAATGAAAAGGGGAAAAAGAAGTGTGTGGTAATCATAGGGGCATTTGTCTTCTTAGTATAATAGGAAAAGTGTATAGTAGGATACTTATTGACAAAGTTAGAGAAAGAACAGAGGAATCAGTTGGAGAAGAACAGGGAGGCTTTAGGAAGGGAAGAGGTTGTGTAGATCAGATATTCATTCTTAGATCTTTAGTGGAAAAGTTTCTAGAGAAGGGAAAGAAGTTGTATGCGGCTTTCATGGACTTGGAGAAAGCATATGACAGGGTGGATAGACAAGGATTGTGGAGAGTATTAAGAGTATATGGAGTAGATGGGAAGTTGTTGAATGCTGTGAAGAGTATGTATGATGGTGCTAAGGCTGCAGTGCGTGTGGATGGTGAACTAAGTGAATTTTTCTCTTTGAAGGTTGGGTTGAAACAGGGATGTGTCATGTCTCCATGGTTGTTCAATCTGTACATGGATGGGGTAATAAAAGAGGTAGAAGGTAGGGTAGTGGATGTTGGAGTGGCCCTGGTGAGAGAGGATAGTGTTTGGAAACTCCTTGTACTGTTGTTTGCAGAAGATACTGTGTTGTTGAGTGTAGACGAAGGGGAGCTGCAAGGCTTGACGGATGAGTTTGGGAGAGTGTGTAAGAAACGGAATCTAAAGGTGAATGTAGGGAAGAGTAAAGTGATGGTCTTTGAGAAAGGTGAAGTCAGTGAATGTGCAGCGAGGTTGGATGGTGAGGAATTGGAAAATGTGAGTACGTTTAAGTACTTGGGTAGTGTGATGAGTAAGGATGGAGGTTTGGAGGGTGAAGTGCTTGAAAGGGTACAGCAGGGAAGAAAGGTTGCTGGTTCTTTGAAAGCAGTGATAAGAAACAGGGAAGTGAGCATGGAGGTGAAATAGTTACTACATGACAGTATTGTGATACCAACTCTAACGTATGGAAGTGAAGCTTGGACGTTGTTGGAAGGACACAAGTCAAGAGTGAGAGCAATGGAAATGAGTTATTTAAGAGGAGCCTGTGGAGTCACATGGAGAGACAGGCTGACGAATGAGGATATAAAGGAGAGTTGTGGTGTAGATGTGGATGTGATAGGAAGCGTTATGAGGAACACACTGAGGTGGTTTGGCCATGTGGAGAGGATGGAGGGAGAAAGACTGACGAAGAGAGTTTATGTGAGTGAGGTGGAGGGGGGAAGAGGGAGGGGAAGGCCGAGGATGAGATGGAGGGATGGGGTGAAGAGATATATGAGAGAGGGGTGTGTGAGGTGGGAGCAGGGCAGTGAAATGGCGGGGAACAGGGCGACTTGGAGGCGATTTGTTTGTGGCCACCCCAAACGGGATTGAGGCGTCTGGGAATAGATAGATAGATAGATGTTACAGACTGTGTGTGTGTGTGTGTGTGTGTGTGTGTGTGTGTGTGTGTGTGTGGAGAAAGTTATGTACTTCTCTGGCCTTTGTGTTATTGCTGTTGATGAGTAATTGTAAAATGTTTATCGTGTGTTCTTGTGTTGGTGCATGCATGGTCCTTTGCTTTGTGTGATGTATATATGGCTTTGTGATGTTGCAGGTAGCCTACATGTCAAGTGTACAGTGTGTCAAAGCAGTCGAGATGCAACCACTTTTTACAGAGGATGCAGACGATCTGCCTGTGCAGTCTTCTTGTTGCGTTTTTTATATTCCAATGTCTGTGGACCAGGGCTAGGGTCAGTGTTTCCGGTTAGAAGAAGTAAGAGGGACTGGTTGACCACAGGTACTGCAGGACCTCTATTTTTAGATGAAGTGTTTCTGCAGGACTGTACGTTTGAGCTGACGCTGCAGCCTACCATCCTTTCACTGACGGCCATTGGTGCTGCTCAGATTTGGATCTTTTTTTTTTTTTTTTTTTTTTTTTAAATAACAGAACGGAGGAAGGAAAAACAAATGGAGAAAAAAAAATAATCCATACACCAGATTACTGGTGTCCTCTGTTCATAAAATATCTGTAAGAATTAGACTTGAACAGTTGTAGGTTGAAATTTGGAGGAAAACAACTCTGGGGAAGCGAGTTCCAGAGAGATGCAGTTCGGGGAATGAAAGAATTCTGATAGGCAGAAGTTCTGCAATGTGGTTGAGTGACATTCCAGTCATGAGCGTTACCAGATGCCCGTGTAGCACGAGGGAAGGCATGGAGAGGTGGCACCATGGACGCAACTTCGTCTGAGCATTTGCCAAAAAAATATCTGTAAAATAATGCAAGGAGGCAACATTCCTTCTTACTTGCAGGGGAGGTAGTTTATATGTAATGGCAGGGTTGTTAATGATTCTAACAGCTTTATTCTGAATTTTGTCTAGTTGTCTTAATGCAACCTCTCCACAACCATTCCACAAGGGTGAGCAATATTCAAGCTGAGGGCGCACATGACTCTTATAAATTATAGCTAACTGCTCATCGGCGAAGAAGTTACGGACTCTGTACAATAATCCAAGTTTCCTTGAGGCGGTTTTAGAAAGTGATCTGACATGAGAGGTCCAGCTGAGGGCACTGTTAAGTGAGACACCAAGAATTTCAATACTTTTGGAGATGGGAATATTAGTAGCACTGAAGGTAATGTACGAATCTGGCAATATCTGTCTATTAGTAAACTGTATATATTTAGTTTTACTAGCATTAAAAGAGACAAGGTTGTTTTGTCCCCATTCACTGATTGTAGATAGATCTTGATTTATGGAGATGGCTGTATTGAGTTGAGAGGTAGAGATATTAGACTTTGTAAATGGATGTCTGAGTGTGAATGAACTATGTAGTGTTGAGTCATCTGCATATGAGTGAATGGGATTGTGGGTGACAGATAAGAGATCATTAATATGAACCAGGAATAGGGTTGGAGCCAGAACTGATCCTGTGGCAAACCGGCGTTAATTGAGTGGAAATTGGAATATACATCATCTACTTTTACTCTTATTTTCCTGTCACTAAGATAAGAAGAAATCAAAGGAACAAAAGACGTTAGTCCATAGCAAGGGAGTTTGGACAGCAGGGAACGGTGCCATACTCTGTCGAAAGCTTTAGAGACATCAAGAGCTACTGCATGAGTTTCTCCAAAAAGATCAATTGATTGATGGATGGTATGAGTTAAGAGATTGAGTATGTCAATGGTGGATCTTTCGTGGCGAAAACCGTATTGTCTATCATTAATTAAGTTGTTGGATTCAAGATGTTTAACAATATGCTTATTAATTAAAGTTTCAAAATACCTTACCAAGAGAAGATGTGATAGCTATTGGTCTGTAATTGGAGGGGTCAGACGAACTTCCTTTCTTCGGAACTGGGTGGATATTGGCTTCTTTCCATGAATTTGAGAATAAAGAAGTACGTATGCATAGTCTGAATAATTTAGCTAGGACAGAGGCAAGTTCAGGGGAACACTTTTTCAAAACAATTGGCGGAATTCCATCTGGACCTGGAGCTTTGTTGGTAGGTAAATTGTCTAGGATGGATTTTACAAATCTTGTCTGTATTTTAAGTGGGGCAATTTCGGGAGAATCAAGTTCCAGTACTGAGACATTCTGGCTGGTATCATCTATGGTAGAGTTTCTTGCAAAGGTACTAGCAAAGATATCTGCTTTCCCACGTGGGTCATTTGTAATATTGCCATCTGAAGATTTTAGTGGGGGAATGGAAGATGACTTGTTAAAGTTATTATTGAAAGAATTAAGAGTTGACCAGAATATTCTGTTGTCATTAGGGTTGTTAAGTAGTTTTGATGCTTGCTTTTGAAGAAAGTTTGATTTAGATAGATTTAATACAGCTTTTGCATGATTTCTAGCAATTTTAAATTGGGAGAGTGATTCAGGTGTTTTTGATTTTAAGTAAGAGTTATATGCTAATGACTTTTGGGCTGTTGCTCTGGCACAATTGCCATCAAACCATTTTGGAGAGTTTGATCTTTTAGTGAATTGTTGACTTGGTATGAATAAATCCATACCAGCTAGTATTAAGTCACAAATGTGGGACTGGGTAGAATTGGGATCACTAGAGAAGAAAAGACTGCCATGGAACATCAGCAAGAAAATTTCTAAATCCATCCCAGTCTGCCCTGTCAAAGTGCCATCGGGTCACCCTGACAGGTTCGGAATGGGGAGATGTAGGAGGGTTAACTAATGAGGCTTTGATGAGATTGTGGTCAGAGGATCCAAGTGGTGACAGTACCTCTATCCTGTATTGATCTGGATTATTTGTCAAGAATAAATCCAAGAGATGGGCATTATGGTCAGGATTATCAGGTATTCTGGTTGGTTGCTTTACCAACTGGGTGAGATTAAACGATTCCGCAAACAGCTCGCATTCCAGACCAGCGTCGTCAGTCCGGGCAGAATGCAATAACCATTCAACATTGTGTATGTTAAAATCACCCAAAATGGTAATTTCATTGCCAAGGGCAAGGTCAAGGTTACTCAACTGAGTGGATATGGAATCAAATACACTGGGTTCCGAAGAAGCATTGGGGAACGATAAACTACACAGATATATTTGGTAATGTTTTGGCAATTTAATTTATATAATGAGTAATCAAAACTGGATGAAGTGAAGTTTAAAATAGTGTCAACTGCATATTGGGATTTGATATAACAACAGGTGCCGCCCTTGTTTCGAAAGTTTGTAAGGAGATGGTAACCTGGAAAGCAAAATGGAGATATATCGGTAGAGGGTGAGATTTGTGGTTCTGTGAGGAAAAGGGCCAAAGGGGATATGGACTGAAGGAAAAAATGAACTGAGTTTAAATTTGTGGTAAGGCCGCGGATGTTGGTAAAGAATAAGGCCGCACCGTCACCTCTTTGCCGATGAGCATTCCCGGAAATAGCAACAGTCGCTGCTGGCACAGTCGCTTCATAGCGACCGGGAGGACCCTGTGCCTCCAGCCCTACCCTGCCGGTGGTGGCAATCCGAGATACCACCTCATTTGATTGTGAGATTGCAGCGGCCATTACTAAAGATGTGAATAGAAGGTGTGATATGTTATGCGCATGTAGTGTGGTGTAGACAGTTGAAGGTAGAGGTATCATGAGAGCATGCTGGCCTACTCTCTGTGTAAATGAATGCACTGAAAATGTTCAGAAAAGGGAGATGGTCAGGATCAAGTCCTGAGGGCTGGTGAAACGGGAGCTCCAGCTCTCCCTGTCACCAGCTTGCCATCAACCTCGGGAGTACTGCCCTGTTCGACTGGTGCTACAGTCTACTCCTCAGCGATCTTAGCTGTAAATTCACCTTTACCAATTCATTTGGTACTGACTCCTTCATAATTTTTCCTCCCTCTTTACAAGCCCTATTGACAATAGTCACTACAACAATCACGGGATGGGTCTTTAACACAGCAGAATTCTTTTTTGTTTCTTACCTCGGACTGAGGCAAAACAAACCCAGATTATAAACACTAAAAACTCAGATCCAGCATGAAACACATCCGTAAATCAGTTCTTGTTCATATCTCAGTATCCTTTGTGTCCCTCGCGATCCATTTTTAAAGATCAAGTTACTCTTCTTGCAGTTTCGAAGAGGTTCTGTGCTATAGTTAACTATATTTAGGTACTGACTTTTTCCCGAGGAACTTACTCAACGCCGTTTGGAGTACCCCTTTCTTGCGTGGGGAACTGTTACATACAGTATTTATAAGCTGCTGTAATTGCAAGGCTTCTCATCTCATCAGCTTTTCACCATAACTTTGCATCTCTCTCTCTCTCTCTCTCGGGTGTACTGCCACCTATCTAGCCACCCTCCATTTTTTGTCCCTCCCTCAAATGTAACCATTAAATAGCACTCCGGCTATTTAAAGTGAATGCGGGTAGTATGATTGTTTGCATAATTATATTTCCAACCTCTCTGTTTGTATATGTAGGCCTTGACAAACACAAACACAGAGTCCAAACATCACTTTTGCTTTTACATATAGCACCCTACCTACAGACACCCTTTCCCCACTTCTGCTTCACCAGCAAGCGGATGGGTTAATTTTAGCGACTACTGTATCTCCGAGGAGAGGATTCAGCCCTGCAGTTGACGACATATAAACTCTTACAGTTAGATTTCTGAGCGTTTCTTATTACTCATACAAACAGTAAACTTTTAAAAAGTTTTTATATATATTTTTGATATAACTTTTTATCAATCATATTTGCTATTTCCAGACGACTCTGTTCAGCTTGGGGAGGCTCTTCGAGCTAAAAAGTTTTGATGCAACCTTCCTTTGACTCTTTCCAGCTGTGGGTCCGTCCGGAAGTTGAAAAAAATATCGTGTGGTGGCTGTCTGCCTTTAATAGTGAAGCTATCGAAGTGATAAATTTTATCTCAGGTTCTCGGATCAGCTTAATTACTGGAATTTCCCGAAATGACTTTTATATCCCTTATCCTCACTTTAAGTTTCCTAGCTGAGTTCCATCAGTACGAGATATCTCAAAAAATAAATAATTCAGTCTGGCAGTAAGACGAAATATAATATAAAAAATGTCTTTGTACTGAAAGGCTAGTTTCATCGTTACTGTCTCTCAAAAACTACTTGTTTTACATACACTTCAATAACTTCTTCATTTCGATTTAATATATATTGTTTATTGTTGCGACCCCCAGATTATTTTAATCGGGTTGGAAATGATCTCTTGCAGTAATGGGGGCTAATGACAGCTGTGACTCACCATTTCAGTTCGACAGTCACCCCTGTACCCAGAAAAAATGTCTGTCACTGTAGTGGCCCTCCCCCACAAAACACACACACACACACACACACACACACACACACACACACACACACGCACAATACGATATATTGTTAAAGGGCTAATTCCTCTCTCCTCCCTCCATATACTGTCTCACTAGCTCCAGCCTCCACCTCATTCTCACTCCATATCCTGAGAACTAATCCTTATACATTTCACTTTCACAACTTAGCGTAAAATTTCATGTTCCACCTCACTGTTTATCTGATACAGTAATTCCTTCTCTCGTGCCACTTCCAGTCCTCACCATCAGACACATACCCATCCTCAAGGCGAATGGGTCTCCTTCACTTTTTTCATTACTCTGCTATTCAAAGGACACATAACGGTACTCTACCTTACAATTACCGGATAATCAGACTGAGAATATATAATAATAGAAAATAAAAAATAATGAGAGTATAATTATAACAATAATAAAAAATAAATTAATATAAATGTATATATATATATATATATATATATATATATATATATATATATATATATATATATATATATATATATATATATATATATATATATATATATATATATATATATATATATATATATATATATATATATATATATATATATATACAGACAGAGAGAGAGAGAGAGATCGACAGATACAGACAGATAGACAGATATAGATATACTGTGCATATATATATATATATATATATATATATATATATATATATATATATATATATATATATATATATATATATATATATATATACAGTATATATATGTATACTGTATATATATGTAAATACAGTATACTGTACATATATTCCAGTAAAAAGAATTGCAAGATATGCGAAAAAATGCATGACATTTTCCGAAATTTGTTGTTGATAACTAAGTAGAAAACATGTACTTCCTTGAATTTGTGACCAACAACAAGAGAATCACAGAACAAACAGGTTACAGGACAGCGTTCGAAACCGACTTGATTATGTGCATTTGAGAGAGGTGTTCTTGGCGTTTAGTGGATCAGCATCCGCCTTTTTTCCTCTTTTTGTGCCTTGGGATTATTTTGAAAGCCAAAATCTAAAACCTGAGGAATTAATCACCAGGTGTCAGGCCCACGTAGGAGTATAGTAATTTTCAAGCAAATCGGTCTAGAAATAAAATCATTAGTTCATGGCAATAAGCATTCGCAAGAACAACAATAACATGAAGAAACAGATAGATAGATAAATATATATATATATATATATATATATATATATATATATATATATATATATATATATATAGAGAGAGAGAGAGAGAGAGAGAGAGAGAGAGAGAGAGAGAGAGAGCATCATTTTTCCCTTCGAACAATGCAAAGACAAAATAAAAGATATTTAACAGTTCCTCTCCGAAAAATCTCCACAAAGCTTAATGCAACTGTCTGTAAAAGCAAGAGGCAAGTGGAAAAGTACGTTCTCGGACTGAACATGCAAAGAAATTGATTGTGAAATGGAAAAAATAAAATTATCTATAGTCCGAGTTCATACGTGAAAAAATCAGTTCTTCTTAATTATAGAACAATGAATGCTTTCTGATTTAAGAGCATAGTCCTACACACTGCATAACAGTACAAATGCGTGATTGTCAAAGAAAATTAAGTATGCCATGTCAAAATCAGAGAAGCAAGACAGGGCACTCAGATCTGACCCATCCTGACCTGTGGTTGATGCGGGTGTGGTTCGTTCGATGACGTATGAAGAGATTTTTCTGTTATTCCTGAAGGTCCACCAATGCGTTAACTAAAAAAAAAAAAATAAAGTGAAAGTATGCTAGCCCCCAAATCAGACAGTCATAGCATGTACTCAGTATGAAAAATAGTGTTAGCATCTAAGTGGTAATATGTGAAGGTGTGTGGAACGTAGAAGGACTGCTGGTTCGTAGAGGAAGATTGACAAGTCTGCAGAAAGTTGTGCACATATAAAAAGAACACACTTAGTGCAGTGCTGTCCTACAAGGGCAGAGAGCGAGGACCAGAATTAACTGGCCCAGTGCACACTCGTTAACCACGGAAATGTTTTAGGTAAAGTGCATACATTTTGCTTAATATATCTGAGGAACTCTGCACACTGTAAACTTTTATCTTAGTCACATTAGGACATGCGTGAAATTTGATATAAAGCATCTGCAAAGTTGAAGTGTCCAATGTGTCTGAGAATATACTGTATTATTTGTGTATGTTTCTTTTCTTTCTCACCAGCTATCGGAAATCGAATGCATGTGAACGTGAGGCTCTGAACAAAATTGCTGCTGAAAAATATGACTATTCTTTACGTGATACGTAATCATTTTTATTTTTAATTTCTTGTGGCATTGTGTAGAGAAGGACGTAATGACCCTACCTTTCAGGATTTACATCTGCATTCGATTCCCGAACTTTGGCCTTAAACTTTATACAGGAGACTTTCTACAGGGAGATGTGAAACAGGAATGCAATCTGTTAAAATTCTCTTTATTTCTCAACTGACCTATCAACAACATTTATATTTTGTTCTATGTACAGATCTATATGTACGTACAAAACAAATGTTATGGGTTATGTTACAAGACAAGAGTCGGTGATGCCGCATTTGGGTCCCACAGTCAGGTAACAGGGGAGGGAGGGTTAACAAGTGACCCCCGGGGCAGGCCAGGGGAGGGGCAGGGCGGGGCGACCACTAGCTAACATCCTACAGCAGCAGACGCTGGACAACTCTGACATTTTGGATCTAATCCCTTCAGCTACTCATAAATAAGGGTTTGTGTTGCATGTTTCAAAGGTTATTAGTTTTGGAGTCCACTTCAGTCTGAATCAATTCAACATTAGCTTTCATGCACACTACAAGCCCCATTGAGTCCAGTGGATTTAGATTCCAGACAACACCGTTGTTCAGTATCTGTGGCTGGAGTCACTAGGTTTTGCCCTTCGCTGCCCAATAGCAGTGTGACCCTGCCCATATGCCTATGACCCCTGCACCCCGGGGCTACCAAGGGTGACCAGGAGGGTACCCACAGTGGGCACCGGCCTGGGCGACCTGAGGCTCCTGTAGGGTGTCTGGGGACCTGCCGGCGCCTCAGGACTCCCACCGTGATCTCAGATTTAACCAGAGAAATTATGTGCGCTTGAATCACTTCCAGCAACTTGTTAGTTCCAGCAAAGGATAAGTATAATGAACTATGAACTTACATAAAAGATACTGAGAAGGATTCAGTGATGGACTCATACAAAAATTCTTGAGAGCATCTCACACACATGAGGTATTTTTATTTATCATAATTTAAACACAACAAGTTAGCTAGCAAGACTGCATGGAGACATATACTGACGCTGCCAGGAACACCACTGACCACTTTATCCTACAGATCCGATGCACTAAATGCTGGGCGGGTCATAAATAATATAAACTGCCACCTCAACTGACACTCATATGAGATTATCCCAAATGATGGCAATTAAAGTGGCAACACTGTAGAAATTTGTATACCAGATTAGACCTCCCAAAATCGCGGCATCTCTAACTGAAGGTCAAAATGGCTAGTGGCAGTGCTCCCGTTACAGCATTATATACCAAACTAAATTATGTGTCAGATTCGGCAGGAACACATGGGCTAAGGACCTTGCAGCCTGGTTAGGGATAATACTTAAAAGACAAATGTTTTCTGTCCACGGAAACAATGAAATTTTATATCTAACACCAAGACTGTCAATATAATTTTTGTAAGTAATGCTTGAGCAAGAAATCAAGCTTAACTTACACTGTATGATTGAGTTGTCTGTTAGAAATTTTTGTCAATACTTATGGACCTGACCAGATCTTTGGGAGCCCTGGACAAACTAACTACTGTGAGGCAACATGTGTTTCATCAACACATTTACATCTTTCTCTGATTTTACAATAACGTGTCGACGCCAAGTATGACTTTCCCTGTACCCAGCGAATGCAGGAACTCTGAGTCACCTTGGAAACCTCCGTCACAGCAAAGTAATGCAAAGTGATAAAAGATAATCAAATGACAACAACACTGGTGATGACTGGACACTTACATCTCAAATAAGTTTAGTATATTGGGGGAAAACTAATTGTAAAGCTGAGCACAGTGTTACAGTGGAAACAGATACCAAGGACAGACTTGAAGCTGAGTAATGGAGGTGGCTTCCAGAAGCTGGTCAGAGCCCCTCAATTAATCCAAATAGTGATACTGCGGAAATGCTGAGAAATGTAATAGACCACTTCACATTACACAAAGACGGCTCCCGCCCCCTGTGCTTGGCTAGGAAGACTGTGAATGCTGGAAGTATACTAATGAAGGATGGGCAGGTGGGTGAACAATGTTGTGGAAGAACAGGAACATCTCGCAATGGTTCCTCAGTAAATGTTAGAGTGACATAGAGATCAAAGATCGTGATGAGTTCGTTTAAACCCAGTCAATCAAACGCTTGTGGCGAGGTGTCGTGTGTAACGTGAAAGGATCTATACACAGAACATAGCATCAGGAAATCACCGCTTAAAGTAACCAACACACACGCACATCTTACACACAGTACACACCTTAACGTTATTCATCTTATCTTGCCCTATGCACAGACCGGCATATCTTCCAGTAATAAATAGAATATATTCGACTCTTCAACCATATACTTTATTCATATAGCAACGTACTGTAGATATCAGCTATAAATAAAGTCATTTTAATGGGACTGGCATGAGAGTTAAATAATGACATATCGAGAGTAAAGGATGTATGGTATGTGAATGAAGCTGCAAGACACTGCACATCTCTAGCGAATGAGGACAATCAGGCTAATATGAGGTAAAGTTCTTGCTGTAAGCGTTTCCGACTCTAGTCCCGTCATGATGAAGTTGCTCTTCAAGTTTCCCACCAACCGAGTGATGGCATGGTAGCGACAGCAGGACCTTCAGGCAGGCTGAATATCTTTACTGGCCGCCTGCACTAACTGATCACCGTAGTGTTATTATCCCTCCAGTGGAATGCACAGCTCAGTCAGACTCAACAGTCTCTCAGGTCTTGTATGTGCCCAGGTAACTACTCAAAGTTGCAAATTTTGATTTACCACAACACACGGCTGCTTCAGTTACCAATGCTGATTCTATGAACACTTTGACTTTCATCTAGCGGTGCCTTAATGCCAGCAAATCACTGTACTCGTAAGAGACATTCTTCCTACATAGAATAGTAAAAGCAATATTGTGAGATGTGGTGAGTACAAGCAGGGTGGAGGTTAGCCAGGTCAGATGGGGCCTCAACCTCCTAATGTAGACAAGTTTCGTAAGGCACTCGTAACTCACCAGCGCCTCGATCACGCTGCCGCACCCTGCCCAAGATTTCTGGTAAATTGTCATGGGACGAAGCAAACAATATAGTATCTCTGAATTGGTTAGAATCACTATGAGTTAATCAGGAATATTAAAATACAAATTTTAGTGAAGCACACAATGCATGTCAATGTCTTGAGATCTGTTTGGACGTAATGATAGCTTATCAGTGTCTTGGGCTAAGTGATTTGTGGCCCTCTTTCTCCAGCGTTGCAAAGTCCTATAATTTTCTCAGTAAGGTAGCCTTTAGGTGCTTCCTCAAACCGCCCATATCAAGAACATATCAGCTATTTTAAGATATAAAAGTGTTTGATTCTACACTGTCGACCGTGCGTGTCGAGGCACTGGAAGGATCAAGTATATTTGTGCTTTACAGACTACTTCGTGTTCTCCGGGTTAAGTCTTGTGGATCACACCAGAAACTATAAATGGTTAAATAGATGTGGGATCTCCAGGGGTAATTCTCATGGGTAACACCATAAAACAAGAAATGGTTAACCAGATGTGTGATCTGGCTTAATTCTCATGGATAACACTGGACAACTAGGAATGGTAGACACATGTGTGATCGGCATGTTTGTCTCTCGTAAGCCACACACAAACACAAATCGAGGATGCTCTTAAACAGATGAATAGAACAATGTGCAGTTTTCACCGCCAGACCAAACTTGCTGGAGCACCACTAGGTCTGACATTATCTTTATTTCACATCTGTGTGGCACAAAACTGCACACTACCAGGTCTCATTACATCACAGGGCACAACTACACTCCCCCACGTCAGCCCAAAGGTAGCTTCTGACGTCACGCTTCAGCATTGAGTCTGCACGACCAGAGAATTATGAAATACTCAAGTATGAGACTCAAGCTCCAGCTGAGGATGACTGTATAATGGATATTACAACTTTAATCATCCACGGAGTAGAACAAGATTGCAGACACTAACAGACCTAGAACGTGAATTAAGTGTAGAGAAAGAAATCAGACTAAGAACATCATCACTGGGTTTACCAAGCAATAAGTCTAAGACTTGAGTCTCCTTATCGTCAGACTCGGAATTCTTGACTGTAGATTTGTAAAGGGTTACTTAAGCAAGAGACGTTCAGACTCCACTCGGCTTAGTCAAATGGTCTCGGACGGCCTCTGGTCACGCTTTTGATCATGGTTACACTTTGCAGTGGTCGGTGATGACAGTCAAATGGCACACCATAACTGGGATGATCTTACTATATATAACTATAACTATGAAGGATGTAGTTGTGCGACCTTGGATGCTGATACATTGGTGTTGGGTATGACTGATTAAAAAAAAAAAACTGTGATAAAGGAATCAGTGAATTCCTCAGTGCATACTGTGTGAGCAGCAAAGTCCAAAATTAGGTGATGAAGAGGCTATGAAAGTGTTATGAGAAAAGACGGGGTAAACTCTGATATGGCTATTTTCAGCAGGGCTACCAGATGACACTAAAATACAGCTTCAGACTTATTTTTCTCGATCACATATAGATATTAATAAATCACTTCAAAAACTCGTTCAATAACAATGCAAAAACATTTAAACCTGATGCACTTAGTTCATAAAATTATGATACATATTACTCAAGCAGCATTAATTAGCTAGGCCTATATGCATAATTCAGATTTTTAAGAACCTTTACTTTCAAAAATCGTCCCAGAGAGAAGAAGAAACTAAGAAAGCTGATCAAGAGACGGGGGGAGAAGGAGGGTAAGTGAGAGAAATGACATCTCAATCATTACGCCATGTCTAGTGCTCCTTCGCCTTTTTACCATTCACTGTTTTCACACCGTTTTGATTATCAGTGTACATGACATTAGTGTAACATAATGTCCGATGTACTTTATCATTCTGTTTAATATCTAGGCTACATTTAGAAATCAGTGTCGACCTCTGCTGAATGTCACTCAGAGGGTACGACTCCACAAGATATGCTGAGTAAAGAAAATGGGTAAATTTAAAGAACACGAAGAAACCCAAGTGCTTGATTTAGTAAGAAAATACCGTAGGGAAACAAAGTAAAACATTGTATTGGAAAATGTGGTTAATACCGATATAAATAAGTTACAATATTACCCTTAAAAGCCATGAAAGCCATACTTGTGACATCTCGAAAAATTCATCTTCTTTTCCATCACATCAACTGACTCCCACATCATCATCAGCTCAGGAGGCTTTCTAACACTTTTTCCTTAACTATTTATTTTGCCACATTTATATCCATTTTATGCCCTTCGTATCTTTTTAATATCGACAGGGTTTGTATGACTGAAGGACAAGGGAATACGAACGTTCCGTGTGGAGAGGATGGAGAGTGAGAGACTGACGAGGAGAGTTTATGTGAGTGAAGTGGAGGGGGAGAGAGGGAGGAGATGGCCAAGGATGAGATGGAGGGATGGAGTGGAAAGGTATATGAGAGAGGGGAGTGTGAATTGGGAGCAGGGCAGTGATATGGCGGGGGACAGGGTGACGTGGAGGCGATTTGTTTTGGCCACCCCGTATGGGATTAAGGCGTCTGGCAATACACAGATAGACAGATAGAAAAAGTGCTAGAAAGCCTCCTTAACCTTCCATTGATATGGCTCAGTTTAGTAGGTTTTCCAGCATTATTTCCTTAGTAATTAACCTCTGTATTTGGCGCAATAATAATCTCGCGAATGTGACTTAAGCAATCATTGTCGATATTACAAAAGTACAACTAAAATGCACGAGAGAAGTAAGGCGAAATATGCAAAACAAATCGAGAGGGAAAGGATACGAGGAAGCTTCCTTAACCCACGAGAACACAGACCTTGGTAATTTCTCCAAATGCATAGTATGATGAACATACACCTTTGGAAGTGAAGGAAAAAACAATGGACTCCAAAATTATCACACTCATATGCTCACTCATCAGGCTGAACATTTCTCACAGAGGACGTTTCAGTAATAAAGTCACACATTATCTCATACACATGAACCAGACACGGAACATCTACACCACTGCCGCCATCCTGCCATCTCCCCTACAAGGAAGTTGAACTTTTACCTTCTGTCTCACAAGCACTATTCTCACTTTGATCGTATCTGCACGTGTCTCGCCAGCCTCCAAAACACTTCACAGCCTTATGAAAATGTTATCCTCTTGGTTATTTTTTCTCAAGTACATCATAACAAATTCATAAATCAACGTCCGTGACAAAGTACTGTGATGCCAAAGATTATCGAATGAGGATAAGAAACCAGGAATGAAGAAAACAAATTTGTCACACATAATGCTGAAGTAACCATGACTGCTATAGCTTGAAAGAATTAAGACTACCAATCCTGTTCATGAGATGCGTCACAATGAGTGCTCAAGTTACAGTCAGGTGTTGAGGCACGGGAGTAAAAGATACGAATAAATACATGGCGTTCTTTCTGGAAACTATTAACCCTTTGACGACGACAGTAATTTCGAACCATTGTAATCTTCCAAAATTCAGACCATTTTTAATAAACTAAGGAGTGGCCAGTCGTCGTGTAAGGGTTGAAAACAGCCTCCAGTAACCCCTTCGACGACGATGGAAATCCTGAACCACTTTATTTCCTGCTACCATCAGACGACTTGATTCAGCTTGGGAGTGGTCTCTCGTCGTCTAAGGATCAAGTTGTATTAAGAAAACAATGTGTCTAATCGCAGTAACTTAGGTACAGGGTCACAGGGATTCTGCACTTAGGCCAAGCACTGTTTCTCACCGTACATCCCAAAATCCCGGCAAACGAAGTCGTTTATAGGGCCGTATTATGTGTGGCATAGAGGACTCCATAGCACCTCTTTCTGAATGAAACATTTTGTGAATTACACCTTATCATTACCTAGTTTGTTGCTTATAGTGTTTTAATATCGACAATGTTTGTATATCCTACATACAAAGCGAAACTGATGGGTAATGTGCAGAATATATTGCTAAGGGAGAAGTGTTACGAAATCTCCATATGGACACGGGTCTTGCCACGAATATCCAAAGCCACTGACATTATGACCCATAGTGAGTTGAGGTGTGGGTGGGACAGACCGCGTTTGTGGCACTTCACCTAACCTAAATTTGTAAATATCTCCCAAACATAACTGGTAGCATTTTGATAGATTTTCATACATATACCTTTTTATATAGGTTCTATAACACAACAGCATTTTGATATACACTTTGTAGATCACTATACATCTGTCCTAGGCAGAGCCATACCGTTTTCCCACACTAATCAATCTTATTATGTATGACAACAGCCACACGTGTATGAAGTGACAGTGTGTAAAATAGGTGACTGATATACTAACCGTTACAGATTCATCAAAGCATAATAGGTGATCCGCCGAAAATACACGGAAGAAAAAGATCTGGTTGATACAACGAATTCAGCTGCCAATTAAAACAACACAATACAATAATATTTTGAAGATTATTCGGAATATTCAGGGAAAGGAAATCAGGCCAGCCCACAAACCTGTGTTACTTTACAGAATCATAAACAGCCGATCAGTTAGGCTTACAGTACCAAAATAAATTCGTTACTGTATCTTGGGTTGCTGTTGGTTGTGGTTTTAAGATACATTCAGCACATCAGTAATGCCCAATAGACTTTCATATTGTGCTTTGCCTTTGTGTACTGCAGTTAATGTGTTTAATTTCTCTCCTGAATATAACCACCTGTCACTGGTCAGAATATAAAAAAAATTCTTCGGTAATGGAGAAATGAGGAAAAACAACTAAGTTCTATCGTTTTAAGGGTTCACTCGCTTCGTAATGAACAGGTCGGTGGAATTTGATGGAAGCTTTGCAATACTGACTCTCATTCCTCACCACTCTGTCACCGCCTACCCCTCTCGAGACTGTGTGATGACGTGCGTGAGATGATGTGATGATAGAGATGATGACCGAGTGTTGATAGTGATGATGGTGTGGTGATTTGTTGATTGTGGTGATGGTAGGCTGATAGCGTATTCATAGTAATGGTGTGGTGAAGGCATCCTGATAGTGATGATGGATCGTGTCTGTTACTGATGAAGTGATGATTTGATGATTTTGATGATGTGCTAATAGTGTTATTGATAGCGATGGTGTGGTGACGGTGGGCTGATTGTCATGATGGGTAGTGTAAGTTGACAATGATGTGTGTTGACGGTGAGGATTCTGTGATGATAGTGTGGTGACAATGATCAAAATGTATGCCAGCTGGTGCAGTGAAGAAGGAAACCTGATGTTTATACACTGGTGTGCTGAGTGATGACAGTGCACTGAACATTTATGTGCCTGTGTGATGAAACTGTTGATGATGGTGATGATGATGTGACAATATAAACGTGCTGGTGTGATGACTAATTATAGTTTGATAATGTGTGTTGATAACGATGCTGATATGATGACTTGCCTGCTGTTGCGATGGTGATGATGATGATGATGATGCAAAGATAATTTGTATATGACATGTGATGAGTCATGCAATGTGATGACAGTGATGATTTCGAAATAATAAACACTGACGTCGTGTGATCGTGTGATGAGTGATGATGTGATGAATATAATGATGAAGGTTTCCACGATGGTAGTGATGCTAATATAGTAATGGTTATTTAATGTGTGATGATAATGAGGATGTGATGGTGTGAACTTTTAATGAGCCATGATGATGTGATACTGTCTTCGTGATGAAAATGATGTTGTGATGACGGTTTAAAGTTTGATAGCAGTGGCAACGAAAAGGTTTGACGGCGTTTTGGTGTGAGAGTGATGTGGGTGTGAGAGCTAACTGTGTGCGGCCGTGTGTGATGAAAGCCTTGACCCTCTGATGTGATGAGTAGTGATGTTGGTAGATATTCTGTGACTATACTGTTGTGGTGATGCAGTTTAGCGTTGTGTGGTGAACTTAGTAATCATATGAAGACAAGTGTGATGAACCATGTGGAGGCTGACTGATGCAGCTTAGTGTGATGATTTGGTGTGAGAGTTGGAGGGTGATGAGTGTATAATATGGTGAATGATGACATTAGTGGTGAATCTAGTCCTGAATGATGTATGGATGGTGATGAAATTAGTGACGAAAAACAATTGTTAGTGATGAATGATAAAAACATGAAAGTGGGTAATAAATGGAGTGGTGAATATAGTGATGATTATACAAGTGAGAGATGAACGGTGTGATGAAAGTGGAGAAGTAGTGCTGCGTAATGAATGGTGAGTGTTTACAATAATGGTGAAAAGAACGGTGAGTTGTGAAAATTGTGTTCAGAATACGGCGGAGGGAGATGAGACAAGTAATGAAAGTTGAAAGTAGTGATGAAAGTACAATGGGGGTGATGAAAGTAGTGATGAAAGTGCAATGGAGGGTGATGAATTTAGTGGTGCAAATATTAGGAGGGATGCGAAAGTAATGTTGAAAATATAATGGTCGGTGATGAAAAATGAGAGATGGAATCAGTGAAAAGTCAGTGTTTGGTGATGAATCCAGAAATGGCATGATTAAAGTGATGCTGAGGACAGTCTGGCAATGAATTAGTGATGATTTATGAGTGATGAAATTAGTGATGTGGATATACAATGATGGGTGATGAGTTTAATGCTGATGTGATGAAAGTAATGCTGATGTTTGGTGGTGATGCAGTGACAATGTTTATAAGTGACTGAGACGATCTGGCACTAAAGTGGTGAAGATAGTTTCGGTGTTATGAAAGTGATGTTTATAAGTGGCAACTGAATCATGTGATGCTGTGAACGTATTATAGATTTGGTGATGACTGCTGGGAATAAGTGTAAAGAAAAGAATAATTAAGAAATGAGTGCATGTGATGTTAGTGGAGATGAACGTTACGTGTGATGAGTCTTGGAGTGGTGAATCAGCGGAGGGACTGCCAGTGTTATAAAATTAGTGATGATAAGGTGATGATATCTAACGTGTGATGGCAGGACGGTATGGAAAATATTATGTGAGTGATGCCGAGGGAAATTAGTGATGATATTCACCATAATGTGTGATATTAGTGATGATAATGATGCCGAATGTTATTACTGATGCTCAGTGATATTAGTGATGACATTACTGATGAGTGATGAACGTAAGTTATATTAGTGATGATAGTGCTGATGATAAGAGATATTAGTGATGATACTACTGATAGTGAATGATCTTAGTGATGATTTTCCTGATGGTGAGTGATATTAGTGATGATATTAGTGATGGTGAGTGATATTAGTGATGATATTACTGATGGTGAGTGATATTAGTGATGATATGACTGATGGTGAGTGATATTAGTGATGATATGACTGATGGTGAGTGATATTAGTGATGATATTACTGATGCTGAGTGATCTTAGTGATGATATTAATAAGTGATGGTGAGTGAAGAGATTATTGACGCTGAGTGATGATAAGATGTGATGTGATGTGTGAAGCAAAGAGGAATCGTTGAATAAAGGAATCATGTTTTCAGTTCAGCTGTGATTACTGATACGAAAATGGTTATTGAGTTCTGTAGTGATGATATTAGTGATGCTGAATGACTGCAAGGTGATGAAACTACTCGATATCAGCTGAAATATAGATTATGAGTTGTGATATAATAAGTGATGATGAGTGATGATATTATTGATGTTTAGTGATGTTATCAGTGACGATGAGTGATTATGACATAGAATGATTATAGATGTGATGTTGAACAATGATGCTAAATGCTGATAAATGATACTGATGATGCTGAAGGATGATAGGCCCCCAGTCGTCATGCGGAGTGATGATAGTAATGATGATATTTGTGATGAACGACGGTATCAGCGATGGTGAGTGATAGTACTTACGGTGTCGGGATAGTAAGGATGGTGTGTTATTATAATGCTAAGTACTGATATTAACGATGCTTGGTAGTGCTGATAAAACAATGATGGTAAGTGATATTAAAGTGATATTACCGACACTGGGGGATGATGTTTTTGATGATATTAGTATTGGTATTAGTGATGATGAATGATGATGTTTGTTAGTCATGATACTAGTGATAATGTTCATAATGCTGGTTCATGATGTTACTGACAATACTGAAAATAACAATATGAGTCATGATGATGATGGCCATGCGGAGAGGATGGAGAGAGAGAGACTGACGAGGAGAGTGTATGCGAGTGAGGTGAAGGGGAGGAGAGGGAAGGAGAGGCTAAACATGAGATGAAGGGATGGAGTGGAAAGGTATATGAGAGAGGGAGGTGTGAGCTGGGAGCAGGGCAGTGAAATGGAGGGGAACAGGGCGTCATGGAGGCGATTTGTTTGTGGCCACCCCTTAAGGGATTAAGGCGTCTGGCAATAGACAGACAGATAGATAAATGATGATGATGATGATGATGATGATGTACCCTCAAACTCATCCGGACATGAATCCAGCGGACTGCAAGGTCAGGTTGCTTTCTCTTGCAGTCCATCATCCCCCTTTCGAGAGATCTGGAGGGAGGTGTGAAATTTTTGTGCATCCGCTGTTCGGTTATATCGATGGTACACCTCTCCAGCACCGTGGTGATAATAGTAATAATGTATATATTGGTCGGTGATGGTGTTTGGGATTACAGCAGCTATGACATTGGTGATGCTGAAAAATTACATTAGTGCATCTGTGTGATCTTATCAGAGATGATAGTTGTGATGATGATAAGGATGATATCAGAGAAGATGTGTTATATTAACGACGACAAGCAATGATATTGGTGATGCTGTGTGGTGATAATGATTCTGAGTGAAGGTTATTGATGATATGAATGATATTTCTTGTGGTGATAGTGATGATACGAGTAATACTGTGTAATGACGTCAGTGATTATATTAATACTAGTATAAGTGATGATATTACTAATGCTGTGTGATGATTTACAACAGTGATGCTGAGATTATATTACTGATGTGTGATGATGCTAGTGATGCAGTGTGACGTTCTTAATTTCTGAGTGATGAATATTAGGAATGACAATAGTGATATATAATGGTTCTTGTGATGCCGTGTGATGTTATTAGTGATGCTGTGTAATGATGCAAGTGATTCTGAAGTACAACTGTTGGTAAAGTCATGCTACTCTATTCTGCTGAGGTTTTAAGTTATGTGATAGTGTTCGGAACTAATAGAAACAATAATGTAATGACGGTGACTATAAACTAAGGTTAATGTGATGATTCTTACTAATGATGTTTGTGGTGAAGAATATGCTGATGGTGAGGCGTCCGGTGATGTTATGTCCTGTTATAAGTCATGTTGGTAAAGAGGCATAGTTATCTTTATTATATTTATTCTCACAGATATTAAAAAAGGGATAATTATGTAAAATATTGAACGAGGTTAACTTGCCCCACTAAAGAGACACTATGTACCTTACGACCTCCAAGTTTGGTTATATATATAGATTATTCATATATATCCTGAAGCAACGAATATAGATCTATTTATGTGTTAACTGATGGCTACTGCGATGGTGAACAAGCTAGGTTAAAAATCACAATAAATTATAAATGTTACACCACACTCAAATATGCGAGTTGGAAATGAATATGGTTTATAATATTGTACACGATATATCCAAGAGGTGTGGTGTGTTCTGAGCGAGTCGGAGGTAGGAGGCAGGATGGAGGAAAGCACAAGGGAGTATTCACACACAGGAGTTAGCAAAAAGGCAGAGAGAAAAGGAGAGTGGGCATAGGGTTGATAAGTGATGCAGAGGGGAGAGGAGGGAGACAGGCAGGGTTACAACTGGGAGGCAGGGTGAAAGAGGCAGGGTTTGAGGGTGAGGCAGATGTGGAGGAAGGATCAGAGGCAGGGTTTGAGGATGAGGCAGCTAGGAAGGCTGGATGAAGGCTTTAGTGGAAGAAGCAGAGCAGAGATCAGGGACAATCAGGGATGAAGGAGGCCTGAAAGCAGCCAGAATAGGAAGGTCATGTGAAAGAGAGTTACCTTAAAGGCTACAATTATAGATGGAGTGGTAAAATGCATATAGATATGTGGTTGTGACACTGAGGTAACGAAGACGCAAGATAAGAAAAGGAAGAGGCAGGCTAAGAAAAGGGACAGCAGGGAATGAGGCAGGGTAAGGTAAGGGATGAAGCAGGAATGAGGCAGAATGCATGACTGACGTAGTCGAGTAGCACAGCAATAATAGAAGAATCAAATGATTATACAGTGAGTTTCCGTAGTATAGTTTCTGGCTGAGTAAAAGAAGAAACACCGCATTTGTTGAATGACAGACTGTACCTCACATTACATGAGGCCTGCAATGATAATTAACCAATACCCTGAACACACCAGATCCATAATTTTGGCCAGTTTTCACAACCAATGCATAAGCCGTTTTGAAACCAAGACTACGAGAAGTGCAAGTTAGTTTCTTCCCTGGAAGAATCTATCAAAAATATTATGTAGCATTATACAGTACATCGTTTAGGAAAAATAGTTAAATATAAACTGCCACGACTCTATTCCTATTGAAAGATGTAAGTGTGCGTACGAGTGAGACCCGCGGCTCTCTGGTCGGCATCAGCGGGGTCCGTCTCCGTCCCGGGACAACTCCTAGTACACTAAATTTATGTAGTTTTCCAACATGTCTACCATTCTAAAAATATATCTGGGAGTATAACAAATGAATGAGTTATAGTGAGAGCAATACAATGGATGAGGACTGATGAAGCGTGTGGGACCATATGCACAACTCGCACAGTGATTGTCTGTCCGTAAGTTGCCGCTCCTTCTGCCACTGCCGCTCACCTCCTTCCGCTTCCCCGGCTCCTCGCACTATCTGGCCTGAAGCTCCCATCCTGCGGCAGGCCTGAGACACGGCAGGACTGCGCAAGGAAGGGGCTGAGGCACCGTATGTCTGTCAGCGCCAGGGAAGACCTTACTTAGTCAACCTTCTTGCCAACCCACTCCACACTCTCTCCTACCGACACCTTAGAGTAGAACACGGCGCATTCTCTACGTATTGTATTATATGGTGCTTAAAAGGGATGCCCTCTTGCGGTGGCAACGATATAACCGGAAGGTCTCGTTGCCTGATTATATAAATGTCAGTCAACTCTCTTCATATCCCCCGAAAGGAGGATGGTGGACTGCAGGAGAAGGGCAACTTCAGTCTGCAGTCCACGAGCTTAACATCCAGATAAGTCTGGAGCCACAACATTGATTCTATTATATCCCTTCATTATTCGGTCCTACATCCTATAAACTGTGAATTTTTAAGGCTGTTACAGTGAGAAATTCCAATAATTTATAGGTACTCAGTTTAGATTGCTACGGTGAGTGGTTGAGTAAGGTGGAGCGATAGGGTGGCATTAAGGTTTAGTGAACAAGGCCCTGGTGTTCCGGCAGCCTGGCATCCCTGTGTGGCCAAGAAGTGCAACAGGTTTGATTAAGATTACTGCAGTTATTCCATAAGACACTGGAGTTTCAGTCCCTAGGAAGGCCATGGTAAGAAGGGCTCTACAAAATCTGGCATGATGATAAAACTTGTCATCTCGAAAACTCAAGGAAGAGATATGTTTCAAATTTGCCTTTTTCAGTGATGACGATGACACCTGCGCTCTTTATTTTTGTTTTTCCACACACAGTCAATAGGAGTGATCTGGCTACGTTTCCACACCTGCAGGCTTGGTTGATGGGATGGACGCACTCACTTACACAGCTGAAATCACTTGGTTCATCGTAAAAGGTAAACACACACTTCATCCGGCTTGAGGCTGCAGCGGTGCCCCCTCTTAGCACACACTGGGGGTGGGGCGCTGCAAGGACAGGGGTGCAAGAAGGATGGGAAAGGGAACAATGAGAGAAAGAGGATGAGAAAAGGGAAAGCAACAAGGAGAGATAAAGGGGACGAAGATGGGAGTGGACAGAGATGAATAGTTATACCGGAGGAAGACTGAGGAATATAGACTGAGAAAGATGGGGGTGGTTGGCTTTTAGGAAAAAAGGAGAGGGAGAAGAGAGGTTCGGCAACAATGGAAGAAGGAACTGCATCGAGGGGAAGGAGGGGACACGCCACAGCCTCCAACAACACTCAACTTGGACGCCAGTCACTAGGTGAACCCCCGGGGCAGCAAGACACAAGTTCGCACTAGATATAACAACAATATAGATAACGCTGTACGGGTCCAACAATGTTTTCTGGCTATAACGGGGGGAGTTGAACTGCTTAACTGTGGCACGGGGCTAGGGTCAGGCTGGGGGAAACAAGACTCTCCGTCCTTGCTTGAAAGACACTTGGCGTGGTCCTGGGTGGGAGAACTGCTTGAAGTGACGCCGACACTCGAGGTGACGCCGCCATCGCTTGAAGTGGAGTCGACGGAAGGGGCTACGGCGGCGGAGGGGTGGTGGCTGTGGTGTGGTTTGGTGGAGAGGGCAGGGGGGGCACTGGAGTTGTTGGTGAAGCAGACGGTGCGGGTGTGGTGCTGTGGGATCTCTTTCAGGTAGCCCATAACCTCGCTGCCACTGCACAGGTAGTAGCAATCCTTGGCCGACCCGTACGAGGATTCCTGCTCCTCCAGCTCGTCGATATTGGGGTCTGCAAAACCAATGGGCATTAGTCTGTCGCTCCGGCCCGGCCAAGTGACCGTTTATTTGCCGTTCGAGGGCCATTATGACCATTAGTTTAGCCTGAGTGAAGCCGTAACTTGAGCACTTTAGCAAGATACATTGGCCACTCTGATGGGCTGGAATGTCAACATGGGTTAACTTAGGTCATGTAAAGTTACATTACGGAAAGTTTAGGTTTGGGTAGGTCAGGTTAAGTTAGGTTTGACCGAGTTTGGTTTCTTAGAATTGGTTAAGTCAAGCTATGTTAGACTGGGTTTGATTTCATAGTTTGGTCAGGATAGGTTAGGCTTGCCTTCTTAGGTTTGATCAAGTTAGGTTACCGTTGTGTTTGTTAGGTCTGAATAGGTTAGGTTAAATTTGCTTATGCTTTTTGGTTAAGTTATACTGAACAGGAGATGTAAATGTGGGTTTGATTTATTTGGTTTAGGTTAAATTTCACTGGCCTTGGGTTGTTACGTTTGGTCAGGTTAGGTAAGATTAGGTTTAGCTAAAGTAAGATTAGGTTTTGCTTCTTTGACCAATATTTTGAGATACTAAACTCTTCTCCGTCATATTTTCTCTGAACTCATCTTGCTCTGTCATTACTGTACAGTTGTAAATTATGAATCTGAAAAGCAATGATAAAACAAATAAATAGTTAGAAAGCAGTCATACATGCCAGCATTATCCAGAACTATATATTGCAGTAAAAAACATGATTTGGTATCAATTGCACTGCATGATATCAAAGTTCAAATTACATTAACATGATATATACCTGTTAATTAAAAGTAATGGGTAATGCAATATATTATAACATACATAAATTACAAGCATATGTAGACAACTAAGTGTAACTGCTCATCTTTCATTTATAGATATTAAGCAAATCAAACCCAATACGACCTAACGAAATCGTGAAAGCCACATACTTTATTTCCATCTCATCAAAGCTAAGGCCAGTGATGCTGTGTTAGGTTTGAAGTATTTGGCATTCTTGGTTAGGTCAGATCTTTTTTGGTTTGGTTTGTGAAGTATCCATAAATAAAGTTACGTAACTCACTTTAATCATTATCGTCTGTGCTGAAAAAAGAGATCTCAAGTGTAAATGCTTAAAAATTACGTTTCCAGAAGGAGTGTGGAGGTAGAATGTGATGAGGAACAAGCAGGTACTGGTGTGAGGCTTAGCATTGCTGTACAGAGGCTGCTGGCACTCAACAACATGCATGCACCACGAACGCAATGAATCAACTGAGCCATAGAGATTCATGAAGGAAAACTGATCTGCCAACCATATTCTGGTGAGAGAGAGAGAGAGAGAGAGAGAGAGAGAGAGAGAGAGAGAGAGAGAGAGAGAGAGAGAGAATGATGATGATGATGAATCCTTTGCGACAGGTACGTATATTACATAAACTATATCCACAGAAGTTTTCCACAATACGTAATAAGAATAAAATTAATTAAAACATATAACAGGTTTGTGTGGATCAGTCATAGGCAATCTTTACACAGCTCCACACTTCTCACCAGCTGCCCACACCATCGTACTATGTTCTTATTTACTCTCTATATTCCAAGCTGGGGCAAATAAACCTAAATTGATACGAGATGTGAACTGGGCTAAACTACTGTTGGCCTGCCTCGGTACTTCTGAGAACACTTGGCCTCGGAGCAGCCTCGTCCGGTGTGTAAACAATTTATATAATATTTACAGAGAACCCCGCGTCTTCATCTTTTGCACCATCAGCACCCCGATATGAACAAGGTTAGCTAATTTCATCTTGCCTTTTCAAATGTTCCTCCTGCTTTTTATTATGAGGTGCAATAATAATAATAATAATAATAATAATAATAATAATAATAATAACGACAAAAACAAAAACAACAACAACAACAACAACAATAATCATCATCATCATCATCGATTAGAAAGAGAGGGATGTGAGCTGCGAGCAGGGCAGTGAAATCGCGGGGGACAGGGCGACATGAAGGAGATTTGTTTGTGGCCACCCCTTTCGGGATTAAGGAGTTTAGCAACAGATAGATTGATAGATCATTATTATACTTCTTTTTCCCACCGGCATGTGGGGTGCGTTAGGCTACAAGAAAACGTTAGTGGGAGCCCTACACCTCGCCCAATGATATGGGCCACACTCATACTCATTCACCATTCAAGCCTCTGATATCCTGGCTTTACCTGATAAGTACACTTTTTCATACATATTTTTTTTTCTTGAACAGCCCATCTGCGTCACTGCGAACACTTTTCACTTTGTCTCAAATTACAGTACTTTTCATGTGTTGGACTTGAGCATAATGCTAAAAGCACCACTGTGTCTAGGAGCAAAATAATGGCCATAAAGAGCAAAAAGAAGCCACAAACAGTCCAATAAAGAAGGAAAAAATATTGCAAAAAAGGCAGGCAAAGGCTATCTATCTATCTATCTATCTATCTATTGCCAGATGCCTCAATCCCGTTTGGGGTGGCCACAAACAAAACGCGTCCACGTCACCCTGTCCCCCGCCATTTCACTGCCCTGCTCCCAACTCACACCCCCCTCTCTCATATACCTCTCCACCCCATCCCTCCATCTCATCCTCGGCCTTCCCCTCCCTCTTCCCCCCTCCACCTCACTCACATACACTCTCTTCGTCAATCTTTCACCCTCCATCCTCTCCACATGGCCAAACCACCTCAGTGTGTTCCTCATAACGCTTCCTATCACATCCACATCCACACCACAAAGCAGGCAAAGGCACTGAGCCAAAATATGAGAATTGAATATCCTTCAGTACGATTACGTATTTTTTTCATTTTAATGAGGATTCGATTAAGGTATTATATTAAATTATTCTACTGAAATTAATTTTGAAGGAACGGATTGTACCTATATGTTAACTTTCCATCATTAAGTATCTCCTGAGTCGGATACATGGTTGCGGGGCATAAGAGAATTAACTAAGAAATGAAAAAAAAGAAAAAGACCTCATGTGATTCGTTCCTTTCTTTCATTCGTTTCGTTTATAAAGGTTCCAGCATGCTTGCATGCTTTGGCCTTGGTCACCTAACGGCGGCTATCCATGCTGCTCGATCTCTGGCAGCTTCCCCATTCAGTCCCTTATGACCTCGGCCCAGGTCTTTTTCGGTCTGCCTCTCGCATCCCTACCTCATCGTTCACACTTCTCACTTTCTGCACCCATTTGTCATCCCCTATCCTCTCCACATGCCTAGACCATCTCAGTCTACCTCTACTCATCACAACACCAATAGACTTCAGTTCCATCTAACTCTTTCGGCGTAAGTTTATCCACATCAGGCCTCGCATTCAAGGACGCACTGCACATCCACCTAATCACTGTTATTTCTGTACGTTTGAGCTTGCGAATATCCTCTTCCTTTACTGCCTAGGTCTCACGACCATACAGCATTACACTCCGAACACATGCCTCATACAGAAGATCCCATAGCAGGAAGGGAGAGCCTTCTCAATGTCAGGAGAGGCAACAGCTCCCTGAACTTCTTCCAACCACTCCTCACTCCAGCCCCACCTCCAGCACATAACATGACTCCCAAGTAAACAAAAACTCGTCCACATACCCAAGGGACTCAACAATAAGACCAATCTATCACGCCTGATAATCTCCATATGCTCTCCCCTACACATCGCACACATGAAAGCAGCATTATCTCACAGTCTACCTCTAATACCACTACATCTCTTATGCACCCACTTATCACAAACACTACACTCCACAAGACGGAATTATTTCCTACGCCCTTGCGGCAACCCGCACATGGCCCCTCTCCCTCTTCTTTGACAGTACAGCCACCAATCCGATACCATCACTATTGTTTCATCTGCATTTACTCTCAAGCCCTTGTGTCCCATACCATCTCTCCACTTCCTACACTTTCCTCCGCCTCCCTTCCATTCTCTACTATCAATACCAAGCCATTCCATTTGTTAATAACAATAACACTGTACGATGGCGTGGATGATGTGAGGAAGCAATACCAACAACAACAGCAATAAGGCGAACAGACTGGATCAAGGACTGGAAATACCCTTCAGTCCGATGGCGTATTATGTGATACATTCCTGCTATTGTCAGATAATATTATTATGCACAGGTTGAGCCCCCATGTGATGCATAGGTTAATGAAGGCTGCATGTAACCTCTAATGCCAAAAAATCTATCGTAAAATGAATGAAGTTATATGGATTTAACAAGAATAATGACGCAAAAGATCTCATATGAATAAAAATGCCACTAATGATGCTGATAAGTAATAAACAGAAGGAGCACTCTGAATGTGCAACACCCGCACCCAACAGGTTGGATATCAAAACACAGCAACACAAAGCCTTTGAGTTTAACCTTTAACCTTGGCCCTTACTTTACTGTTCTCAGAATCGAATCATCTTATCCTTATCTGGCCATCAACCCTTCCTCGATGTTTGGTCCAAATCGGATTAAAGTTGTTGAAGTTGATCTTGCCATGTGACGCTGACTTTGACCATGCGATCTCTAAATCAAAGCAACATTCTGGTCTGATCATGAACCCTTCCGACAGGCTTGATCTTAATCGGATCAGAGCTGTTTGACTAATACTCTTCACACACACACACACACACACACACACACACACACACACATACACACACACACACACCACACCGCTCGCTGGCGCAGTGGTAACGTTCTCGCTTGCCATCTGGTAGACGGGAGTTCGCGCCTCGCTCAGGTTGCGAAAAGTTTCACTGACGAAGTGGGTGGTTACTGTCCCCCTTGAGCAAGGGGACGGGTGTGTGGGTGTGTGAAGGCCACAGCCTTGCCCTTAGATCGGACTATATGAGCTCTCAGCTCCCTTCCGGGAGGGTAAAATGCTGACGCTCACGACCATCAAGTGATCCTGACCGACCCGGTGAATTACACACACAGGGTCGAAAAAGTACACCCCTCATGCTATCACAAGCGCGTATTAAAACTCAACAGCGACATCAGTAGCATCATCAATGAGTCATCGGAAAATAATCATCACACGAGAGAATGAACATGTCTGGTTAAACATTTGACTGCAGTGGATTTTCAGCTGAATAAAATAGCGGCATAAATTAATCTGCTTATGTTGCGTTTTGTCACACAACACCAAGCTCATGCAACTTGTAAAAGCAAAGTTGATATTATCTTGAAAAACAGTTCCAGAGACACAGCCTCTGTCAAAGCAACACTAGGCATAAGCAACGTACTACAAGCAAGCAAAAAAAGAAAATAAATAACAAAAAGAAATGGGTCACTTCCCCATACTTCAGAGCTTCTCCAAGTCAAATAAAACTTTAGTCCAATAATTAATACCATGCACGAACATGCCAATACAGATAGAAGCATGAGATACAAGCAAGAACACAGCAGTCCTTGCATGAAAGTTAAGGCTGTCAACGTAAGAAGGAAATTTCAGCTACAACATCAAGCAGAAGTAAGGCACTACAAAATTAGCACGAGATAGAAACATCAAATATTGTGCACGCAACAGCGATATCAAAAGAAAGTGCCAACATTAGCTAGAGTAGTATGACGTAAAAAAGTAAGCTGTTATAAAATCAATTAAAACTGAATATCAGAAACTGTGTACGCGTCTCATATCTGAAAGAATAAATCAAAACTGCTGTAAATTAACATCATGCAAAACAAGGCAGCACAAAATCAAGCATGAAAATAGAATATCGTAAGTATATCTGGACCCCTCCCTTTGACTTTACCCTGACAGAGGAAGGTTGGTTCTCCTGCCACGGGTTTCGACTTGGGCAGGAAGTAAGGGCACTTCTGCTCCACCGCGTGACAGAAGCTGCGACAGGGCTTGACTCGCCTCTCCCCTTGGTAGTACGGGAACAGCTGCGAGCATACCCAGTCGCGGTACGCCTCCTGTGGAAGATGTAGAGAAGTCAGGATGAAGTAGTGTTACATTATCAGAATAAGCCAAAGCCAAAGGAGCACATGAAAGGGCATGTATGTTGACAACAGGATACTTATAGGCGACAACAGGATACTTATTGGCCTGCTATAAAGGTAATTGCTGAAATCTGCTTGTGATAAAGAATACTTAATCCTGATCATGAAGAAAAGATAAAATTTTCCCGTCATCTGTAAGAGCTGGGAATAACAGAAATGAAAACATAACCTAGTTTGAAAGAACATAATATAAAGAGTTGCAGTCACAAATACAAACTTATTTAATCTTATATCTCCCATCCCTCGTAACATGCACCAAGATGAAATTTAGCACACTGTCTTTCGAGTCCAAGAAAGTCGAAGTACTTATCTAACACGGTGCTGAATGGATCAATAGCTTTAACACGGACGACACTTTGCGCCAACACGTCCTGCATCATGCGAAAATTCAAACAATATTCCTTTATTTGACGACAAGCATTTCTTATACTTTATTCTATTACTTCTGCTAACAGCATCATGAGAATACCGCAACTGACGTCTTCGAATTAACTGAGACGTATATATATTTGAGTCTGATCTTTATATCTTCGTTAAAGTTCGGAAGCCACAAATAAACAGGGTTAAAGATGTGCCCTGACATTTGGACGTTAAAAGTATGGAAACTAGATATTGTGCTTTCGCAAACAAAGTTTTTTTTTTTTTTCTGTTTTCATTTAAACCTTTCATCTTTGTTGCTACATTACTCGCTGCTCTGTGCTGTTTAGAATTTTTAGGTTATTATCTCGCCCAGGCGGGAGCCCGACGAGGTATTGTTTTTGGTCGAATTTGTTTGTTTCTTTGTTAGCAACCTAACGGAAAAATGGCTGAATGAAATTACAGGAAACTTTCAGGATATGTGGGCACTGGTCCCCAAAGAAAGTGATTAAATTTTGGAGGTAATGGAGTGACCCTGAAAGGTCAAAATCAAGGTTACGGATTTTAAGAGGGCTATAACATGAAAATGGTTAAAAATAGAGATATTTACTATTAGGAACATACAGGAACTCGTAATATGGGTTTTCATTTGGCACCAAGACCTTTGACCTTGAATGACCCTGGAAGGTAAAATTCAAGGTCATGGATATTCGGGGGGCTATAACTCGAAATTGGTTGAAGAGAGAGAGATATTTACTATTATCAACATAAAGGAAATCCCATATGGGTTAATTGGCAACTTGACCTTTGACCGTAAGTGACCTTGAAAGGTCAAACTCAAGGTCACGCATATTCACGGAGCTGTAACTCGATACTCGTTGAAGATAGAGATGTTTACTTTTACCAGGATACAGGAAGCCTCATTTGACCCTGACTGACCTTGAAAGATCACACGCAAGACCTCGGATTTTCAGAGGGCGTAACTTGAAAACATTTGCGCCATTACCTTAGAATTTAATTTTGCACTGACTCTAAATGGCAGAAACGAGTCAGTATGCATTAGTTAACACTTGTCAGCCTAAATTTTATCAGTTATCTTCATTCCATTCTGTTAAATTATTCATATTTGTTTTGATGGTGTCCCAGTTTTGTTTAATAACTGATTTCCCGACCGATCACATGTCATTTGCAATACAAGTAGCTACTGTACCTATACGGCTAATTTTTTTTGGTCATATCATCAAGGAACTATTCCGTAATAAAGTCCTTAGAGCACTCAATTTACTTATGACCATAAGCTTTTAGCTTACAAAGAAGTCAGTTATGAGAAAACTTATCAAAAGCTTTCTGAAGCTCTAGATATGTTCCATCAAAAGGCATTTTCGCATCCTGGTTGTTAAGATATAATAAAAGATTCTATGATTGAAGAAGGAGGGAAGAAATTTAGAAAGGACGGAGAAAAGGATTAAGGTTAGGGAGAGTAAGATAAGTGTTGGGTAAGGCAAGTTAGTTAAAGAACGCTAGATTGAATGGTATGAAGGAGGTTTATATAGGAAAGACCACGATAATTTGTTTTAGCAGTGATTTCTTTTTCCTATCCTGGGAGTAGACTAAACATTTCCCCAAGTCTAGTAGTCCCTTCGCACGCAACAGGTGGCAGCACACACCTTCAAATGTCGTCACTTGGGGGCTATTATCATACAGCTCAAATTAAATATAGGTTGAGTCTACCTCATTCAGAATGAGTTAAGCTGTGTTTCGTAACATGCCAGTGAGCTCTGCAAATCAGTTAAAACTAACGAATTCCAGTCCCCCAGATTTCCCATGTCTCAGCCTAGGATTGATCTATCGTCATTTCGAATAGGGTTAGAGGACTCCAGAGGGAAAGGTTAGAGAGAGGGATTAAAGAAAAAAAAATAGCTAGGATGTGTGCAGGAACATTTTTTATTTTATTTAGAAACAGACAGTAGAGGGAGAGATAAAGAAAGGGAGGGAGTTATCGGACCAAACGTTTCCATACAGTACTACTACGAAACAGAGAATAGCGGAGCACAAGCCTTGGTGTTTATGCCTGTCGACTGTGCAAGGGTCTCTAATGCAGGCTGTCTTTATCAAAATTCAGTCTACCCTTAGAACACGACCCGATTTCATCAGTTTACACCCATAGTCTTACGCTGAGTGAACATAGAACTAGGGGGAAACTGAGTCCACCACTCTGACTTTACTAAATACTGAAAGAAGTACCTCATATAAAAAGTCTATCATCTTACACTAGAATCATTAAGATAGATGATAATAATAATAGTAATAATAAGAATAAGAATAAGAATAAAAATAATAATAATAACAATTATAAAAACAATAATAATAATAATAATAATAATAATAATAATAATAATAATAATGATGATGATGATGTAAAGCTACAGAACTTGAAACTTTTTTGGCCTATCTGATGGGCCAGGATTATGAGGGCTTGAATGATGAGTGAATGGAAGCGTGAGCTATTGAATTGGGCAAAGTTTGGCTGTCAGGACGTTGCTACTCCTCACCCTGCCCTA
>NC_137014.1:8599581-8792081 GCF_032717465.1 Coenobita brevimanus
TCCCCCATCAGCGGGAAAAATTCTTCATACCCTCTCTTAGATGCCCTTCCTCCCTATCTAGAAACCTTCTTCCTTTCTTCCAAATCCAGTTTTCTCCCCTTTAAAATCACTCCTTTCTCCCCTACCAGACAAAATTCCTCCCCTCTGATCTTTCCATATCCATAAACTTCCTGTCTCTGCATGAAGAAAAATTCCTCACTCTCTCCTTCCCTCCAGTCCCCTTCCTCCTTTCCTCCCCCCCTCCAGTCCCCTTCCCCTTTTCCTCCCCCCCTCCAGTCCCCTTCCTCCTTTCCTCTCCCCCCTCCAAATCCCTCCCCCCTTCCCCCTCTTTCTTCCCCTCATACGTCAAAGGAAACTCGGTTGAGGAAGGTCAGTGAGGTAGAGGCGGCTAGCAACAGTGGTGGGGGCTGTGGACTGATGGAGAGAGAAAAGATAGTGAGAAAGAGAGAGAGAGGGGAGAGGGATTATGGATATGTTTATGGTTCTCCTCCACCGCCTTCCTTTTCTCCTTCTCGTCCTCCGTCTTCCACTCCTCCTCCTCCTCTTTCTACCTCCATATTATAAATTGTGTGTCACTCAATATTTTCGATCTTCTTGAAACAATAGCAGTACCAACATCCATTCCATCTTCAGAATCGCTATTATCGTATCTTATTTTCCCATGACAATATATGGTAGTTAGGATCGAGAAGGAGAAAAACATGATAATAGGGGAAGCGTCAGCTGAGTGCCAGCTAAACATTATTTCACTCATCATTCCGGCTCAACATTCTCTGCCCCACCACACAGCCCAATTTAAAATGTCAGGAACAGGTTACTTCTTATTGCCCGTCAGACAAATGATCCAATATTTGCTTATATTCAGCTTCGTTGCAACGTTCCTATATGTTTTGTACATTTCACCTTCCTGCTCTCTCTCTCTCTCTCTCTCTCTCTGTACTGTATATATATGGGGTGCTTCATGACGTCGAAGCCAGAGAACATCGTATATCCGCTGCTAATGAACGAATTTAAATGAAAATCTGTATTTTCAAATTTCAGCCTCTGTTATGAATTTAGAGATATCATGGAAATCAAATGCTAGTTTTTCACCACTGCGGTTAAGAGTAGGCATCAGTTTGACATCCGCACAGACCCAGTAATCATGACATACCCAATTACTGACCGCATTTTTCTTTTCTCGTCATTACCTCAGAATTTTTTTTGCTTACTCTGGGGTCACCTAAAGGGAAAAGGATTAAAAAAATAGTCTAACACTCAGGATCAGCATTAAAGAAAACATTATGAGGGAGAATGCCACCATCCCTTTGGATAAATTGCACCAATGATTCCATAGTTAAGAACACCAGGTTCAATCATGCTTAAACATAGAAGGAGACCGCTTTCAAAATCTGGTGTACCTGTGGATAAATTGCAATAAAATAAGTAATAAATGTCACTTAAATGGGCTCATGAATCACCAAAATATTGAAATTATTCTTTGTTATCAGAATACTGGATCGTGCTATATATATATATATATATATATATATATATATATATATATATATATATATATATATATATATATATATATATATATATATATATCACCGATGAAGTGGTGAAATGAAGCCCCTTCTAACATCATAAACACAGTGCAGAGCCACTGCCATGTTAGACATGGAGCGTAGCCATTACTATGTGTATTTACTGTACATGCAATATTATTCTGTTCTTGCTTATTGATCAAAAGCCCTTTCGCTTCCTGAATTGCTCGGCTTTATATTTTCGCATAGTCCGTGTTTACCGGTCAGCTTCGCCTGCAGCATCTGCCGTCGTCTTTAATCCTTTCAATCCTAATTAGTCATAATTTTTGCAATCTACAGACGATCATATTTAGTTTACAAGAGAGTTTCTGAAGTGGAAGGGTTGGATGTAGCCTCTAAGCCCATTCAATACATTTTTTTTTTCTTCAGAGCAATATATACTTGTTCATTTGCATGAAAAAGAAAAAAAGAACTAAATAGGTTAAGCATTCACGATTCTCTTCAAGCGACAACACCCTTTAACCCCACTTACATTTACCTTTTGATTCACACCTTTGATTCTGCTTATTATAGTAGACATTAGATACATTTTTTCTTTACTCTTTTGCTAACATATGCTTCTCCCAACGTGACAAATCGCAGTCAAAAGATTGCAGGACAAGAATAAAACACACACACACACACACACACACACACACACATATATATATATATATATATATATATATATATATATATATATATATATATATATATATATATATATATATATATGTATGTATGTATGCATGTATGTATATACAGGGAGTTACTTGGCTAGTAGACAGCATATGATACAAGGCAGCAATATACACACTTACTAGGTTGTTCTTCCTTTAGCCTGATGATGCAGGTTATGACTAGCGAAACGTTGCGGAACAATGATTACCCCCTTTCCAAGTCGTTGCTTGGCTACCCTGTACCATATGTTCTTATTGTCCTCCGGTAACTTCTTTTTTTTTTTTTTTTTTACATTAAAACACACACACACACACACATTGTTATCATTATCATTGTTATCATTATCACTCTTATCGTCACTCTTCTTATCTCACTTGTCTGTGTAGGAGAAGGTTGTTCTAGAACACAGTTATTTGCTGTATCCTAGATATGAATAAAGAATAATAGTTTCAGGTACATATCTACTTTGGTGTGTTGCTGGAGCTCTGGGACTACATGCATTATAAGGGTACTAGTGGTTGCCCGCAAAAAAATGAGGGATTAACTAACAGATTTTCCATCACAAAATATTTGCACATATCATTGTGTCCACACCGTTATTGAGCCCATAATGACTAACTATGACCCCCAAAAGTCGAAAAAATGATATTCACATATTTTCGCATCTTATGATTTCCGACAATTTCGATCAGCCTCCTCTCGCGCACCCCCCCCCCTTTTTGAGGGGGGGGGAGATTTTTCTGACAATCCATGGAGTTGTCCCAACATAATGCAAAAAGAGTTAGGCAGACATCTGTTACCGTCCTCGTCAAACAAACGAATACATGATTTTCGCATATTTACGCGTGTCATGACTTCCTACAATGTCTTGCCGTTGCGTGACGTGCGATCGCCATTTTGTTTTTTTTCCTGACACTAGTTGGACTTACCCCGACCTAATGTAAAACGGATTAGGTCGATAGCTTTTACCGTTGTCGTGAAAGAAACGGACAGACTCACATGTACAAATGTACAAAAAAAAGTATCGTTACAACGTTGTGCTAAACAGTATGACAAAAAGACGATGGTTTAGGAAAAAACAGGCAGGGGGCCAAGAAACTGTTGGTACCCCTGCATATCCACCAATGATGGTTATGCAGGGGATACAAGAGGCATTTCCTGTGTTTGAGGAAATAAATGCGTCGATGTGAATGTATCAACCCTTCGGAAACAGCAGCCATCGTAGTGTTCGTTACGTATCTATCGGACCCCTGAGTAACGATACTTTTTTGTACAGTTGTACACACCCGAACTTTATTATTTAGATATGTGTTAGTGAGGCGGGAGGGTGGGTAGCCATTGCAAGCAAGAGCAGTTTCGCATCCCCACTGTATCTTAACCTCCCCCCCCCCCCGCCTTCTCTCTCTCTCTCTCTCTCTCTCTCTCTGAGGAAGGGGGTAGCCGAGTAGTTTGCGATGCCTTCGGCTGTTTTGAAATGACGCGTTTTCTTTCCAAGGATAGGGCAGGGAACATTTTGCTGAACTGAAGCCCCATAAAACAGACTGTAGGTTACTGATCTGCCACGGAACGCACTAGCTTGTCATAAAAATGCACCCCCCTATACCAAAGCACAAGTTCTGAATTGGACAGCCCAAGAATTTACTTAGTACGGATGATAGATATTACTGTCGAAGTGATTACATGAGCTGCTGTTTGGCACTTTGGATGACTTATAAATCTCAGAAAACGGGCAATTGAGTCTATGGCCAGAGTCGGACACAGAACTAAATACGTCTTAGTTTTCTATGGCCGTCCCTATATCATTTTATTCAACCCAGGAAAGGCATTTTGCCATGGAAGAGTTAGATACATCCTTCAATAATCCCTTCAATATTAGGATGATCTCTTGGCTGAATTAAATATTCTGGCAATATCAAGAATATCATAGCGATGCTGTCTTTGGGTTGAAGGTACTAAATCCCTGCATCAAATATGTGCGATATTCTTTCTGAAAAATTTCTCATTTCTTCTCGATTTCTCATCACCTCGGCCAACGAAGTTGGAGGAGGATATGTATTCACCTATGTTTGTCTGTTTGTTTGTTGTCCACATGATATCTTCAAAAGTTGTTCATGAATTTCAATGAAACTTTGTGGATGGGTGGTCCATGGGCCAAGAAAGAATTGAATAAGTTTTGGAGAGGATCCGGAGCCGGAGCCGGAGTATCCCGCACAATATCTCCAAAAGTTCTCAATTAATTTCAATGAAATTTTGTGGAAGGGTGGGCCATGGGACAAGAAAGAATTTAATAAATTTTGGGGCGGATCCGAGTCCGGATCCTATGTATCCAGCACAATCTCTCCAAAAGTTCTCAATGAATTTCAATAAAATTTTGTGGCAGAGTGGGTCATGGGTCAAGGAACAGTTGATTAAATTTGGGGACGGAACTGGATCCTATGTATTCCACACAATATCTTCACGGATCCGGATCCGGATTGTTTTTTTAATGACACTGGCATTGGCGGAGATATGCGCTCCCTGAGTGCTTTCTAGTTTTCTCATGTATTCATTCAACGTATCATTTTATCTCCTCGGCTTACCATGCCTTGTACAGTACGCCTTATACAAACGTATCCGTTTTTCACCTCCGCCAAGGAGGCTGTGTTCTTCCCGACGTTGGTTTGTTTGTCTGTTAGCAGGATAACTCAAAGATTTATGAATAGGTTATGCTGAATTTTTTAGGAAGGATAGGGTATGGCCCACGGAACAAACCATTACATTTTGGTGGTGATCAGGGTCATCATCCTGATCCAGGAATTTTTTTGTTTGTCCACACGATATCTCCAAAAGTTTTCAAAGAATTTTAATGAAGTTCTTTGGAAGGGTGGGCCATCGGCCAAGAAAGAATAGATTAAATATTGAGGCGGACCGGATCCGGATCCGGATCTTGCAATGGCATTGGCGGAGGTATGCGATCTCTGAGTGATTTTTAGTTTTTTCTCCATCTTAGGCATATCATTTAGCAATTAACTCCATAAACATTTTATATTCTCAGTCCTGGAAATATCATTTAGTATTAACCTATACGTGTTATGACACTAAGATATAGTAACACATTACATGATAGCTGGTGACATGTATGCTGTTGATATGTAATATAGAGGTTTGAGGAAAGTCGTGCCTAAATTCGACAGAACAGGAGGAAACAGCAGTGGAGATTCTAGCTAGGGAATTTAGCACACAGCACGTTATGACGTAATGGAAATCACTACACGTGCCCACACACATGACCCAACCAATCAAGTACAGGGGAAATTGAAGAGACAGGGCAGAAGGGGTTGGGTCGCGATAGGAAACAGGAGAGGCACGGTGGAAAAGGCAGGAGTAGAGGGCACGGCGTTAGCTGGAATAAACCGCTCTCACCTTAGTACTGCTCTTGTCATGATAACTTCCTCTTGAGAATAAAACTGCAATCAAACCCCAGGCTCATCTTTATCTTTCTCCTGCCATCCACGACAAGACCAACTTGAAAAATGTCTCCTCTTACAACCCCTACACTCTAGCATTTTTGGAAACGCCTCGGCTATGTTACGAGATATGAAGCTTTTTTTAATTATTATTATTATACGTCTATCAACCCTTCCAACGTGATCAGGTGCTTTCACTTTATTCGACGTACTTCCTACCTAGTTTATTTCTTCTCTTTATATATTTAATTTATCTTATGAGGCCCACCTCCAGTATTAAAGGTTACAGAAAATATCTAACCCCTCAAATTCTGCCCTAACTTCAATATATCTTGAGAGAGAGAAAACAACAATAATGGACGTCATCGAATTGACGGGGTTAATATACGCTTACATAACTTATTATAATCATGTCGCTTATAATTAAACATTCACTCACGTAAACATAATTTTTTCCCATCCCTGTCATACTGTCAATTATAAACTCAAACTTTTCTTTTGCATAATCTCACACAAATCGTATAATCACTTACGTAAAATGAAAACTTACGTAAATCATACTTTTAATCACCCGGGGCATTCAGTGTAATATTCATTTACCATTATATAAGCCTTTACCTCTAAAAAATTCTTTGTTTTTCACTAGACTTGTTTTAATCATCATCACCATTATCATCATCATCATCATTATCATCATCCTGTCTCTCTTTCCCTCTGCAGATGGGGTAGATAGGATACAGAAATAAGGAATGAGGAAGAACAAAATAAGGTTTAACTATCAACAGCGTGGCCCGTGAAATGGACCACACATCCATTTACATCTCAGTCAAGCTCCGGAATCCTGGCTTCACTTAACTGACCTAACCATCAACACATTTGTTCCTTATTTTCTATGTGTGTGTGTGTGTGTGTGTGTGTGTTTAGTTCATTTTTCATCACTGCATTATATAAATACATACTCATGTCTTCTAATAAACACATCTCATCATTCTGCTTCGGCATTATTTTCTCATTTCATCTTATCCTACTCAGTTTACAAAACCAGCAGAGGTAAAGTTATCAACACGTCAACATTCACCGTGGCTTTTCGTTATATTCTTATTGTATTTTTTTTCTTCTTATTGTTACCAGTGCTGCTACTACTACTACTACTACTACTACTGTTACTACTACTACTACTATTATTATTATTATTATTATTATTATTATTATCATTATTATTATTATCACTGCCTCTTTTATATCCTGGCCTGTGGTGGCATAATAGATAAGAGCCGTGGTGAGCTTATCTGGAGTACCTGATAATGAAATGCCACCTCTCTCTCTCTCTCTCTCTCTCTCTCTCTTTCTCATATATATATATATATATATATATATATATATATATATATATATATATGCAATCTGTTGTTTAAAAATCCTTGACTAAAGTCCTTACGTATAGAATAACAACTTCGGAAGAAAACCAACCTCGTGAACAGGCAGGATTCCGAAGCGGGTATTCGACTACAGATCATCTACACACTATGAATCAACTAACAGAGAAAACTACAGAATATAATAAACCACTGTGCTTAGATTTTGTTGATTACGAAAAGGCTTTCGACTCAGTGGAGCACAAAACAATTATAAATTCATTGCGAGAACAAGGAGTAAAGGAGAACATTGTAAAGCTGCTCGAAAACGTATATGAAGAGAACTGCTACAGTTAAATTACAAAAAGACTCGGAAATAAATACGACTGAGAAGGGCGTGCGTCAGGGAGATACAATTTCACCAAAATTATTTACAGCATGCCTAGAAAGTATTTTCAGAAAGCTAGACTGAGAGAACAAAGGAATAAACATAGATGGAGAAAAGCTAAACCATTTAAGATTTGAAGACGACACTTTCCTAATCTCAGAAGCAGCAGAGACATTGCAAGAAATGTTCAATAACCTGAACAGAGAAAGTCTAAGAGTAGGGGTAATGATGACCCGAGTAAAACTTATGTTTAATCCACATGCACCTAAGAAAGTCATCAGAATAAGCGAAGAAATTCTTGAAGAAGTCGAGGAGTACAAGCACTTGGGGAAAATACTAAAATAAACGAAAGACCACGAGGGCGAAACAAAAAAAAATGACGCATAATAATTGGATGGAAAGCTTTCGGTAAACATTGAGACATTATGAAAAGTAGCTTGCTACTTTGTATGAAATGAAAATTATATAACGAATATATAATTCCAGCTATGACGTATGGTTGTGAGACATGGAAACTGACTTAGATGGAAAATAAATTAATCCGTTCTCAAAGAGCATTGGGAAGGTCAATGTTGGGAATATCTTTAAGAGACAGGAAAAGATCAACTTGGGTGAGACAGCAGACTAAAGTCAAAGATATAGAAGCTATAAAAGAACGGAAATGGAGGTGGGCAGTTCATGTGGCAAGAATGAGGGATAACCGATGGAGCAAGAGGCTGACTGCCTGGACACCGAGAGATTGTAAGCGTAGCAGAAAAAGGCCAGACAGAAGATGGAAAGATGAGATAGAGAAATTTGCAGGGAAAACGTGGCAAAGATTGGCTCAGTCAAGGAATTCGTGGAGAAGGTTGGCAGAGGCCTTACTTCAGCAGTGGACTTGTAATGGCTGATGATGATGATCTATCTATCTATCTATCTATACAGTATAGTGTTACAGCGTGTGTGTGTGTGTGTGTGTGTGTGTGTGTGTGTGTGTGTGTGTGTGTGTGTGTGTGTGTGTGTGTGTGTGTGTGTGTGTGTGTGTGTGTGTAAAGAAAGAAAGGTGCTACAAGACAAGCCAACTTTTTCACACCAACTACTTTTCTATTGTATTTTTGGCATGTTTTAACTAAGGGGTTCAGGAAAGCCATATATATCTCATTAAGATTACTGTCTTTTGGGCTGAATAAAATACGTCTAAGGATTGCAAAAAGCAAAATCCTCAAAATGAATGAACAAAAATTATTTCAAGGATGTGGGTACGGCTTTCAGATTGCGGTGATGGACTTGGATTGGTTTAGGTGATGGGTGGGTGTGATTTTGGTATATATGCCCAATTGTTACCGTGTTGTACGTCATTTTCACACCTCTCGCTCAGGCATCTCTTTGCTCTTACTCTTTTTACCGGCAGTCGTATCCTAGCTAGTCGAACCTCAGCTAAACTCTATGTATTTACCCTAACGTGACCTAATATAGCCTGCCCTAAACCTACCTAATTCAGACTAATCCAATACGATCTAATATAACCTAACCAAACCTTAATCCTACTTAACCGCAGCGGACTAAACTAACTACATCTAGGCCCTCCTAAAAAAGAAAAATTGCCCCAAATGACTGTCGATCGGAAATTTGTGTTCCGTCTACTCTTTCTCATGGCTAGAAAAATGGCCGCAGTTTCGTCGCCTCGGGGGGCTTTCTAGCACTTTTTTCTAACCTTGTCAGTTCCGGATATAAAAGTTTTGTAATTATTCTTCAAGGCAAGGGCGTTTATTTCCTCATTCATTCATGTTATTCCGAGACGATTTTATTTCACTTTATGATTAAATTTTCAAACTGCAGGAGTTTTGCCAATCTTTCACTTAGTCCTTCGCAACTTAGGCACACTTTAAAGTTGAACAAAACCATTTGGTGGTAGAAGGAATAATATTTACCATTATAAGCTTCTAGTAAAGAATTTACATACCTTCAGTGAATTAATGCAATCAGAGACGATATAAAAAGGGCAAATAAGACAGAAGAGAACACGCAAAATAAATCGCTAAGAATAAGGTACTTGAAAGCCTACGAAGATCAGGGAAATATGGTCCAAAGGGTCGTCTTTTCCTCACCCCATCTTTTAGCTGGGAATTAGGGCTGGGATGACGAAGATGCTGGCTCCGTGACAGTACTCTTGGGGCAGTATTAATAGTTCGTCATACAGAATTCGTTACGCTTCTCCTCAGCGATTTATTTAGCACAGTTTATCTTAACGTTACTTTTGTGCGATATTCATGCAATCTGTATCGATATTAAACATCTGTATATAACATTCAAAAGAAGATAAGATGTAAGTAAGAGAAAAATCGCAAAGGAAAAGGCATTATGAAGTCAAGTATGCCAATAAGAATATAGACTTAGTTCCAAAAATTAGGCAAGAAGGAAGACTGGGACGATGGTTGAAGGTTATAAAACACAGGTGGGGGTTGTGGGAGCTGGGCTCGTACTCTCCACGTCATTTCCATTCATGGCTCTTTGATCTATTTATTTTTTCGCTTTATACAGAAAGTCCTGTCTCTTTTTAGGAACTAAAAAACAGAGGAGGGGGTCCCTAGTCCCCTCACCCTGCCCCTTTTAGTCGCCTTTTACGACACGCAGGGAATACGGTGGCAGTATTCTTCCTAACACAACCTGGCCGCAGAGTAGTAGTACCACCCCATAGTGCGGCCAGATTGTGTCCCCCCCCCCCCGCCACAGGGAGGAAGACCACGAATAGGATGGATGGACAGTGTGAAGAGAGCGCTGGATGCGAGAGGGATGTCTGTTGAGCAAGGAAGAGTGGCTGTGCGTGACAGAAATAAATGGAGAGAAATTGTGAATGAATAAGTGATGACGCAGCCCTGAGGGGATATTCTCCCGTATTTGGTCTGATCAGCTAGTCAGGTCAAGTGCGGGTAAGGGGATGGGTCTGTTATGATGTGGCAGGGGTAAACCAGCTCTGCTGTCGGGCCCTGCTGCGGATGTCACTGATTGCATTGCGCAGTTGACCCTTGTGCGGTGTGGTGCGGTGAGGATCTGTCCGTTCTCCCCTTTGGGGCTAAGATGGGAATGAATGTGTTTGAATGGATGAGTAAATGGGGAGTATGTCGTCCTGTCTCGGCTACCTCCCTTTCCTTGGGGGAAGCAGCCTAGGTATATAGATAGATAGATAAAGAAGGTCAAAGGCCACAAATAACACACAAGTGAAAAAAATGAAAAATTAATTGTTAAGGAATTGGTGTTAGGTTTCCTCATAACCTGAAGAAAGTACTGGCCAGTTTTAAAGCAGAAGAGCATGTGGAGTGTATCAATGATGTAGTGGAACAGAAGAATGCATACAAGACGATTACTTTGGCTTACTGAATCACTAAACAATTACTTGGCAGCGCATCAAGTCGGTCATATGGCGCAGTGGATATCGTGGATGACATATAATGAGAAGTAGAGCCAGGGAAATAACTTCGCATACTACTTCACTGCATTCACTTCACATTTAGGCCACGTATATCATTTTCCTTCTTGATGCATTATACCAAGGAACGTCATTTTGGGCAGATTATATCAAGCCTCTCTCATAATTATAGAGGAGAGAGAAAGTCAGAAAGAATGAAAGTTTAGGTTAACTTTTGGTCTCGAGTGTACTTTCAGGTGGTTTGGAAATGAGCAGAGCATGAGAATGAACGACTGACTGTATGGGAGGGTGTGTGAGTATGAGGGCTGAGTATTTTTTTTTATGTCCCATGGATTTCATTTGGCTAGAGGGAAGCGTCTTGTTCTAAAGAAGTGAATGAAGACTATCCATGTCATCTTAAGTTCTAAAAGTCTCTCCTAAACTGAACAAAATCATCTGAGAGTAACAATACAGTAAATAAACTGAAAATGACGTGTTCGTGAAGCAGTGCTATGCGCATATGTGATTTTTATCTTTTGCATTTATTAATTATTTATTTACATATTTGGTTATTTTTTTCCGACTCAGGGGCATAAATTTTGCGTACCGTTTCCAGTGAGAAAGGAGTCATCTTATTTGACAGCACCTAATGCCCGCGCGTGCGCGCTCGTGTGTGTGTGTGTGTGTGTGTGTGTGTGTGTGTGTGTGTGTGTGTGTGTGTGTGTGTGTGTGTGCATTCGTAAATGTTCATGTATACGCATAATTACGTAAAACATGTGTGCAGAAACAAGCATACCTGTGAGAAAATATACACATACGTTTATCTGTGTCTGTGTGTGCAAATTTATGTGTGTAAATGCATATATTTGTGTAAATCTATGTGACTGTGTATAAATATATGGACACGAGTGTGTATGCACCTGTGTATACGTATGCAGATACATGTGTGCATACCTGTGTCCGCAAATAGATGCATACGTGCAGTGGGTCAGTATGTGTAAATGTGTGTGTGTGTGTGTGTGTGTGTGTGTGTGTGTAAATGAGAGCATTCGTGGATGTGTCAGTTTGCTCATGTGCACTAGTAGGTATAAATGTGTGTGTAAACGTGCGTGTACAGTAGATGTGTGTCTGAATATGTATACATAAAAGTGTGTGTGTGTGTGTGTGTGTGTGTGTGTGTGTGTGTGTGTGTGTGTGTGTGTGTGTGTGTCCACGCGTGAGTGAAAAACCGCCGTGTGTATGTGTGCGTGTGTAAATGTGTGTATACATGTGCGTGGCGCCTACAATTTGAGGTCGGAGGAAATGAATGACTTCAATATGGCGTCGGTAACCATGACAACCTCAGCTCCTCCTTCCCAAAACCTATCAATCACTCCCCACAAACTTTCGCCATTACCACCATAAATACCGCCAAAAACCATCGCATTAATGATTTTTGAGGTCCCTAATGAGCCTGTCAATTAGGGAAAAGCTTGAGGGAATGCACAGGGACTAGACCCAAGAATTGTGGTAAGCGGAGGAAGAGTGAAAATGCGTTTGGGTTGAGCGAAAGGTTTTGACACAGTTCAGATGATGGGATATGTGAGTATCAAGTATTGCCGTTGGTGATTTCTCTCTCTCTCTCTCTCTCTCTCTCTCTCTCTCTCTCGTATTTACCTAACTCTCACTTGAAATCCCACCGGTTCGCTCCCTCTCTCTCTCTCTCTCTCTCTCTCTCTCTCTCTCTCTCTCTCTCAAATCGACTTGCTATATTATCACAGACAGTTTCTTAAACTTCTAATTTCTCTTTCTTGCATCACTCACTCACTCTTTAAACCAGTATTTTCTGCATTCTGTCGTCTCCTTCGTCTTTCACTCACCCAAAACAGACTCATTCCTTCACAGACTCTCTCTCTCTCTCTCTCTCTCTCTCTCTCTCTCTCTCTCTCTCCGCTTGACTTTCAGAAAAGAAAATGGAGAAAAGGACAGAAAGAAGGTCAGAGGAGAAGGCAAAGAGAAAGGGTGGAGGGAAGGTGGAGGGTGGAGGCAAGGTAGAGGGGTGTGGATGGAGGTAGGGTGCAGGGGTGGAGGGAAGGTGGAAAAATGGAGAGAAAATAGAGGGCTGGAGGGAACGTGGAGGGGTGGAGAGAAGGTTAGAAAGTGGAGAGATGGAGGAAAATCAAAAAGGAGAACTGGGGTGGGTTGAGGAAAAGTAGAGATGAGGAAAGAGTGGAAGAGGGAGAGGATGATGGAGGGGAGAAAGGAAGGTGAAGAGACGGAGGAAAGATGATGAGAGACGAAGGAAGACGGAAAGTTGGAAGGAAGATGGAGGGGTAGAGGGAAGATGAAGGGGTTAGAGAGGAGTAAAGAGAGGGTTGAGAGGGGGCTGGGAGTGATGAGAGGTTGATTGAGGAGGGGGGTGGAGTGGGTGGGGATGAGGAGGAGGGTGGGTGGGGGTTGAGAGAGGGAGAGGAGTGAGGGAGGCTGAGAGGCGGAGAAGGAAGGAGGGAAGGTGGTAAGGAGGTCGAGACAAGAGGTGAAAAATATGAAGAGAACATGTTTCTGAAATTATTCGTGCAAAACAATGAATATATAACAGAGCGAGAGAGCGAGCGAGCGAGCGAGCGAGAGAGAGAGAGAGAGAGAGAGAGAGAGAGAGAGAGAGAGAGAGAGAGAGAGAGAGAGAGAGAGAGAGCAAATCATCTGATTTTAACTCCAAACACAACACACACATAAACCAACTACTGTATGATCAAACCAACGAAAATACACAAACACTCATACACCTACAATCCCATCACGCATTTTCTTTTTTGTAATATTGCCGTTTCACATAATTTCTTCAGTTTAGGGGTGACTTTACAAAATGGAATTGTTATATATGGCTCTCATTAACTCATTAACCCCTTCCACACGAGAGGCCATTCCTGAGTTGCATAAAATCGCCTGGGAAGACAAAATAAATAAATAAAATAATTATAGGGGTAAGCGCTTTGTAAAATATCAGCAGTTTTGTATTGTGTAATTACATGTGGCTCTGCGGTTAATTTATAGTCTCTCTCTCTCTCTCTCTCTCAGTTTACCTTTGCCTTATTTTGAGCAGTTAACTGTTTTTTCATTTGTCTGTCTGTCTGTCTGTCTGTCTGTCTCTCTCTCTCTCTCTCTCTCTCTCTCTCTCTCTCTCTTAGTTAACCTTTGCTTTATTTTGAGCAGTTAACTGTTTTTTCATTTCTGTCTGTCTGTCTGTCTGTCTGTCTGTCTGTCTCTGTCTCTGTCTCTGTCTCTCTCTCTCTCTCTCTCTCTCTCTCTTCCCGTTATGTAAGAAAATAAAAGAAAAAATAAAGAAAAAGGCTCCACTCCACTCTGGCAAACTGTGAAATGTTGAGAGCGAAAAAAAGAATGAAAGGCGGAAGAGGAGGAAATGAGGTGAAGTGGAGGGAAAGTGGAGAAAAGTGTGGAGGGAAGAGGTGGAAGTGGAGGAAATTTGGACAGAAGTGGAGGGAAAGCAGAGGAAAGTGGAGAGAAGTGTGGAGGGAAGAGATGGAAGTGGAGGAAATTTGGAGGGAAGTGGAGGGAAAGTGGAGAGAAGTGTGGAGGGAAGAGATGGAAGTGGAGGGAATTAGAAGGAGGGAATTAGGAGGGAAATGGAGAGAATTAGGAGGGAAGTGGAGAGAATCTGGATGGAAGTGGAGTGAAGATGTGGAGGGAAGAGGTGGAAGTGGAGGAAATCTGGAGGGAAATGTTGAAATAGACGTTGAAGTGGAGGGAAAATGTGGAAGTAAGACGAGGAAGGGTGAAGGAGGGTGGACTGAAGTGGCTGATGTTTGGAGAAGTGGAGGAAAGTGAGGAAGTGACTGGAAAGAGGGGGGTGGAAATGTGGAGGGACGTGTGGAGGACTTTCGTGGAGGTGTGGAGGTAAGTGGAGGAAGATGCTGAGCTGAGGAAGGTATGGAGGGAGAAGTGGAGGGAAGTATGAAGAGAGATTGGTGAAACTGTGGAGGAAAGTGGAAGAAAGAAATGGAAAAGGAGAGGGTGGATGGAAGTGGCAGATATGTGGAGGGAACTACAGAGGGAGAAATGGAGGGAAGTGCTAGAAGTGGAGGGAAGGCGAACGTACGTGCTGAATGATGTGGAAGTGAGGAGAGAACGTGGAGGAAAATGTGGAGTGAGTCTGGTCGAAGTGTGGAGGGAAGTGGAGGAAATGTGGAGATACAGAGGAATTATGGAGGGAAGTGCTTGACGTGTGGAGGGAAATGATGGAAATGTGGAGTTAGTGATAACGGAAAATTGTGGAAAAGTTGATTGGAGTATAGAAGGAAGTGGAGGGAACCGGAAGTAACTGGTGGGGGAAAGTGGCCCATGTGTGGTGGGAAGAAAGTGGAATGAGACAAAGTGAAGGGAAACGTGTCGGGAAGATAAGGAAATAAGAGGAAGTGGAGGGAAGTGTGGAGGGAAGGACAGGGGAGGAAATGAAATGAAATGAAGGGAGGTAAGGAGGTGGAATAGGATTGCCACATATATATTTTTATCACTTAAACCCTAGGACGTATTTTTTATTTCATTATTGCTATATACAGACGAGTTAATTCAGTACACATATTTTTCCCCTCCAAGTAAGGGGGTTACAGAAAGCCTTCAGTAATCCCTCTACTAGTAAGGGTTTCTCTTTGAATAAAAGCGTATAGCTGGAACAAAAAGTGAAAATATAAATGCCTTCCTCTGTTTCAATAGGTCAGATCTAAGACCAACACCATACAGAACAACAGAAGAGTAATGCCAGTATTCTAGAGAGTTTAAGACTGAATTATTGCTCCTCCTCTAAGAAAACAGGAAAAAAAATAAAAACCAAATAACAAGAAGCCAAGTTCAAGATCCGTTCATTTATAGATGCCTGGACACATTGCGTTTAAAAAACTGGGGGTCATAGCCAGAAGGAAATACAGACAGAGGGAGGCTGTTCCAGAGTTGACCTGTTGCATACATGAAGGACTGGGAATAACGGTTAACTATTGCATTAGAGAGTTGGACAAAAAAGGGATGAGAGTTTGCTGCATACACCCGTTTACTCTGGCACGCTTCTACAGTATGGCTCATATTTTCATTAAAAAAGGAAGTTCCCTAGCACCTTTTCCTCAACGATTTATTTTTGGACCTGGTTGGTAATATCCTTTTGTATCTTATCTATGCAGAATATAAAGATGTTGAAATGATTTAGGCAATAGAGAATAGTATAGCAAACGTACAACCAGCAAAATAATTCCCTTATCGGAAGGTGTTAGGTCCTTAACCGACAAGATTGCGGGCCTATGACTCTCTCTCTCTTTCTCTTTCTCTCTCTCTCTCTCTCTCTCTCTCTCTCTCTCCCTCAGCCGAATAAAATCGTCTTCTTATCCCAGCATAAGAAGGTTAATGGTACGAATATAAAAAGGAATCTGAGGCTCCAGTGCTTAGCCGCAGCTGAATAAAATCGTCTGTCATGAACAGAACTAAGGGGGTGATGCCTCTGTTGTTCAGGCACCACACCTGGGATTAGTATGCTTTATATATAAGGGTTGAAAGTTTCTCGAATGTTTTGTTCATTTCTCCCACACAGATATGATACAGATATGTCACACATATATGACAATTGAAAGGTTTAAGGTTCATGGTCTTAGGTTCTCGTTATCGGTTCAGTAACGTAATGTCATGTGCAGCTTAGTTTGTTGAGTGACAAAGGGTGTCTAAGCTGATTACTTTGGAGAGTGATATAGAGGACACCTTAAAAAATGTTCTTAAATGCACCCCTGTTTGGATTCGCCTGGTATTTATTACAAGAAGAGACAGACCGCGAAATAGTTGATATTCTCCTGCACTGGATTTTTGCGAAGCGTGTCGCAGTTAAAGATAGGCTACATGTAAAATTGCACGAAGGTATGTCAGAATTAAATACGCAGAATAAACTGATAAAGAAAAAGTAGAGCAAAGCCTCCGATACTGAAAGAAATACGGCCCTACCTACCCTGCTACCTTCCTGCTATGAAGATGATGGGTTTTACCGCCTCTTGTAATACTGATTACTTTTTGTTCTTTATTGACCCTTTTCTAAGACTTATGAATTCACAACTAAAAGCCACCCAACAGAGTGTCAACTAATTATAATGAATAAATATATCAGTATGAATCTAGGCATATACTACCTGGAAGAAGTACGGCCTAAGTATTATGAATCTCTCTTAATACATAATAATAACGGAAACAGATAACAGCCAATCCCATACTATCCCTTTCGATGAGTAGGGGCTCCAGGCTGGGCTATCGTACTCCAGGACATCTGAGGGTGGCTGATCAGCTTAATCCATCTGGTGGCGTTACTTGATCAAAAGATCCTAACCACATATTTGAAATGTAACTCATGTAACATGGCAAGATCGCCACTCTAGCTAAAGAGTTACAGGCAATAGACCACCAACTACCATTACTACTACTACTACTACTACTACAATTGCTTCTGCTGCTGCTGCTGCTGCTGCTGCTGCTGCTGCTGATCGTCATCATAATCATCACCATCATCAGCATCTCGCCTCTTTTTCCAGCCCACAGGTGGATTGAGGTAGGGTCCAAAATGCAAGAAGAAAAATAAAAATGATAATTGGGGAAATAATCTACAGTATGCCCCAGTAATTGAATGACACACTCATTTGCTAATCATTTAACCCCTAGAATTCTGACTTTTCCTCACACTACTGCTACAATTACTATTACAGCTACTAGTAATAACAACAATAATAACAATAATAATAGTAATAACATGTGGTGAGGGACACAATATACCTTGCCCGACAGCAGTTATTTTACTGCTGTTAAATACTGATCAGGTACTGCCATTTAGTGTCAATACAGAGTCGAAGCTAACCTCAATTTCAATTTGTCATGCGAAACTCCTAAATAAAGTCTACGGTAATGACACAACTAATTTCACATTCAAGAACTCGCCCCATGAAACTCCTTGACCTTGCGTTTCACCTTTCAAACTTGAAGACTTCACCTGCACAAAGAAATCAGTTCCTTTGGAGACCAGTGCCCACACATCCCGAAAGTTTCATGTAGTTTCATTCAGCGGTTTTTCCGTAATTTTGCAAACGAACTAACAAACAAAAGAAACTCGACCAAAAATAATACCTCTCCGGACTCCGTCCGGGCGAGGTAATAACAATACAAGAGGGGAAGGGGTAGTGGCGTAGGAGTGCAATAATGATCTCAAGCTCTCGGTTCGCCCTTCAGCTTAGGTCAGTAATGGACTGATAATCTAAAAATTATCAGACTATTTTATCCAGATGGAGTCTAATGGTCCATCAACACTTCACCATATATCTCGCCAACGCCATCACAATAAAAAACAGTGGGATTAAGTGCCAGCCGCTTGTTAGGCGAAGGTGTAGATCATCCACTGGACCACAATAGAGAGAGAGAGAGAGAGAGAGAGAGAGAGAGAGAGAGAGAGAGAGAGAGAGAGAGAGAGAGAGAGAGAGAGAGAGAGAGAGAGAGAAAGGGGGGGGGGAAGTGTATATATTAGATTAGTTTGCCCTCGAGGTATTACTTTTTCTCAGTACCAGCTCCTATTCTTCCTTCTTAAGCCTCTGATATTATACCATCCGTCCCTCACCTGTATCATCCCTGCCTCACCTAACCCACTCCTTCCTCACACCTTCCAACCTGTCCTGTCCCTCGCCCTTGCTTTCCCATCCTTCATCATCCCTGTCATCATTTTCTTTCTCCAGGTTGTGTTTGTCTCATCCCACTCTTTCATTACACCTACTTTGCCCCTGCCTTTCCTCCCTTTCTCACCTTTATCAACCACACTTCTCCCAACCAATCCTAACTCACCCTAACCGTCCTTTCCCTATCTCTACTCACTTTCCTTCCCTTCCTCACCCCTACCCTCCTGTCTCACTATCCACTCAGTCTCACCTCTAATTTCCTTGTTTCTCTCCTACCCACTTAGTTTTCCCCAACCACACCATCCTTATTCCTGCCACCTCTGTGTCACCTCTACCCACTCAGCCTCTCTCCTGTCCTACTCACATCCTCTTCCTCCTTCCTATATTCCGCTACTTACCCCTAACCTCCTTGTTTCACTCCTATGCATCCAATCTCCTCTACTCACCCTGCCTTATCCATATCCACCTTCTTTGCCATTTCCTCTCTTACTTACCCATACTCCCATGTCTTTCTACATTCCTCCGCACCCCTACCCCTCCTCTCTTTCTTACCCCTCTCCCTCTATTAATATTATTATATTTTTGTCACCGCTACCTGGCCAGATTCATCCAAACCATCCCTTCCTTATCCCTACCCACCTGCCCTGCCCAATGCCTCTACTCTCTTTCTTACCTCTTCCTTCCTTATTTCACCCCTAACAATCCAGTCTTGTCACGAACCCCTTCCTTACCCTTACTCACCTACCTTGTCCATTACTTACCCTTCCTCCCTCATCTCTAGCCCATTTATTTCACTCCCATACCTAAAGTGCCTAAGTCTAACCACCCCTTCCTCGTCCCTTCCTGTCTACCTTCCTTTCTCGCCTTTTGCAACCAGCTTTAGTCCTACCCACGCTGCATCACCTCACCATCAACAATGCCTCTTGAACACACACTCCTACCGGTAATAATCCCAGCCACCTCTATTATGAACCCTAGAGTGCCCGGTAGTTAACTTATTAATTACATCGTCATCCCATCTCCTTCCCGTCATTGAACCACTAGCGACAATGATATTACCGATAATTATCTGATCACACGTAATTGGAGTTCGTGCTGGGTGCCGATTAGCCGAGATAAGGGTCCAATTTACAGCGGCTGGTTGAACTGAAGATGGGGTGGGGGAGGGGGGCATAAGTAGAATCAGAGTTGGAGGTGCAAGGTGGAACTGTGTGTGTGAGAGAGAGAGAGAGAGAGAGAGAGAGAGAGAGAGAGAGAGAGAGAGGTGTTAATGATACACTGTGTCTATGCTCGCACATACACACAGACACACATGCTTACTACTACTACTACTACTTTTACAAATACTACAGCCGGAAGCCGCGAAGTAAAGGGACAGAGAAAAAATTATTCCTCTTCCCAGTTTACCTCCCTTCCTCCCCTTCCTCCGTTTTTTTTTTTTTCTGATCTCATATAGCTGCAAATGTCAGGTGATCTACTAGTTACAGCGCTCTATTGGGCATGAAGGTGGCTGGAGGCTGTTCAGTCATGTAACAGCGACCTAAAGACGTTGGCTGATAGTTTAGCTTCATTGTGCTGGATAGTAGCCTTGTCTCAGATCCCTACACCACGAAGATAGTAAAATGAGATAGGGTGTTACTTTTCTTTTACTAATAATTACGATACCATTGATTTTGTCTAGCATTCGATCAGCTTTCCCCACGTAAAATCATCTCCAGTTCTTTCTTGACCGCTAAAATGCTTCTGGACACCTTTCCCTACCCTCTCTCTGCTTTAATTACCTTCTGCCTCTGTACCTTAGCTCATCTCATAGTTAACTATTTATCACCATCATTATCGCTATCCTAACCCTGTCTCTGTTGGTAAGCGGCATGGGTATGATCCAGAAACAGGATGAGGAAAGAAAAAAGATGGATCAACCAAGAGTCGCCAATGAAATGGGCTACACGTTCAGTCCCTTTTTCAAAATTTCTAAAGTCTCAGCTGCATCTCAGTGGCAAATGGTCAACAAAAATGAGTTCCACAATGTTTGAAGGACAGAGATCGTTCCAGTGACAATGAATTAAAAAAAAAAAAAAAAGGGAGTAACTCTTCGGTGGGATTCTCAATATATTTACGATCGATTCTCTGTTGTAACTTAGATTTCTTTTTGCTGGAAGAACAAGAAAAATACGAAAATTTTGCGCTCTACTTTCTGTCTTGTTTCTGCTAAATCAACTAACATGCGTTTTTTTTTTTATGTAAAGATTTTTTATTTTCTTATTTTTTAGGAAGGGCATAGGACGACTGGAAAGTCTACTCTGTTTAACCGTTGGGGGAACACATCATAGTTACAACAGGGAACCGATTTCAAGTTTTTCTGTGAATCAGGACAGTTGTCTTGTTCAACTTTACATAGTCTTCATTCACCTCTTTCTATGTTTTGATATTTTTGTGTTCTAAATGTCCTCGACTCTCTCTCTAATAACCATATTATCCAGCCATCTTCTTGTCCTTCCACGCCTCCTGTAGGCTACTCTCAAACTCTTCTATATCCAGCAATTTCGCAAATCAGTGACAAACACAAAAAGCTCTAAACAAATTATGCAGATATACTAAAAGCTGAGCGTAAAAAGGAAAGACAAATAGAAATCATTCTCTTTAACATCATCTTCATCATCATCACCATCATCATCATGATGCGTTTACATCTACAAATGGAGTGAGGTAGGGAACAAAAGCAAAGGATAAAAAAACACGATAAAGAGAGAACCAACAAAGACCACGCCCAGTGTAACGGGCAAAACTGGAAAACAAAAAAACAAAAAACAAAAATGAGACAAGAATCATGAGGTGAGAGAGGCAGCAATACAGCCATTTACCCGAAGCTGTAAATCAGTACAGACTAGCACATAGGTTTAAACAAAAAAAACACCGTCAATAATAGCTATAGAAAAGGCACAGTAGTTCTTGAAAGATCTAGTCAGTAAAAAAAAAAGAAAGGTGCTGTAAGAAGAAGGGTATTTAAAACTATAAACGGAGGAAAACAAGCATCCAGAGCTCTGTGAAAGCGGAACACAATCACCAAAATCTATGAGAAATGAGAGGAAAAAATGGAGGTTTGTAATGAAGAGTGATGCTCGGCCAGGCCCGGTATTATATCCATCCCATCTTCTTCGTTAATTTTTGAAAGACGAACACCTAAAGTTCTAAGTATACTAAAAGCCAACTAAAAGACTTGAGCAATGAGTAAACCACTTAAATCAAGAAATCCCTCATTAAACCACAAAGAAAGAGTTACATAAATTACAAAAAAAACTTTATATCAACAAAAACAACCAACCAAAAGCTCTAAATCAACAATGACGCCACTACAAGGCCTAAATCAAACAAAAACCACAGACTGAGCTGAAAATGATATATGATATAAACCATCACAACCTCTAAATTTACTACAGCTCTAAATCCTCTAAATCCAACATAAACATCGAAACTCTAAATCATATAATCGAACTAAATCAATTAAATAGCAACAAAAGTTCCAAACAAAGCAAAAGTAAACCATCCAAGCTCTTTATAAACAAAAATGAACTCTACCCTCAGCCCCCCTCCCACCCGAAAAAATAAATAAATAACGATAAGCCCGTCAAAGGCCTACAGCCCAAGAAAAAAATCTTCAGAATGCAGCGAAACCCCTCCCTCCCCCCCAAAAAAAAAGAATAATAAAAAAAAAGAAACTATGAAATCATCGAGACATCTATCCTTCCTTAATTTTCAACCCCCCTGAAAAAAAAAAAAAAAATACATAATCATTACTCGCACATCCCCAAAGGACGCAATCAAAGCTGTGAAAGATAAACTGTTACTGCACAAGGGATAAGGCAAGGAAATGATACAAGGACACTGGCAGCAATACATCCATCCGCCCTGCGGGAGCTCTAAATTAAATTCAGACAAGTACTTAGAGCCCTAAATGAGGGAAAAGCATAACACTCAAAGCTCTAAATCAATGTAAGGCAAAATCACGAGCTCTAAATCACAGAAAGACGAACCGAACAAAGCTCTAAATTAAAGCCGGCCACCGAAATTTCTACATTAAAGAAGTACAAGCCATGAGGAGCTCTATAGCAAGGAAAGATAACCCACTCAGAGCTCTGAAATCAAAGAAAATCAAAACTAGTACAGCACCACATCAAAGAAAAACCAACCACCCACAAAAATCGCTATATCGATCAAATGGAAATCACTGAAATCCCTGTAACAACAGAAGGCAAATGCGAACAACTCAAAGTTTTAAGTTATCACGAAATCCCTACATCAGCCAAAGAATATACTCAGAGCAGAAAAAAAGGAATGAAGGTGGTGCAACGAGAAGAAATATGGCGAGAAAAGGAGTCTGCTAGTATCACATCCATCATGCATACTGAAGCCCCAAGTCACATATAAATAAATAAACACAACAACTTAGAGCTCTGAATCATAGGAAGGTAACCCACGTACAAAAGGATCTTACGAAATTAATAATCCCTTCAAGCCAAAAAGATACAATCAACGCAGAATGGAAGAAGAAGAAGCCAGGTAGTGAGAAGAATGAGGGTAGGGGAGAACACAGCCAGTAATACATCCATCCAATCTACAGCTAAAAAAAAAAAAAGAATAAAAAAAAGAAAGAAAAGAAAGGAAGAATGACAAGATTAAGCTCTACAAGAAAGAATCCCTCATCTCTCCATCTGCTCAAGAGACACTGCCAATCAGTGCACAAAAAAGTAGGTGGTGTTCGAAGTATGAGGCGAGGGGAAGGACACTCTGGGAAGAATGTTTTCCAACCACTAAAAAGAACTGGCAAACAAGCCAAAGATCTAAATCAAGGCAAACCATACACACACACACACACACACACACACACACACACACACACACACACACACACACACACACACACACACACACACACAATGTTCTAAAAAATAAAATCCCAATTCCCTTGATTAGCAAGTGACATAATCAAGGCACCAAAGAAAGAAAAAAAACGGGGGAAAAAATCGGTTCGGTGATAGAAAAATGCAGGGATAGTGAAGCTGGATACAGTACATCCCTCATCTCTACTGGAGCTTCAATATAAAACACAGAATACTACTGAAAGAAGTGCAGAAGTGTAAAATAATGATGTCAATATATCTGTGAAGCCTGCATAACCCAAATGACATAATCGGTGGAGAAAAAAGTTACTAATAAGAATGGGATGACGAGACGAACACTGACGGAATAGTGTCCCTCGAGTGTACTGAAGCCGACCCTCTCTCCCCCCTGACCCAAATTACCAGCTTCGGGATTAAAGAAGCCAGGAAAGTCGTCGTCGTCGGCTGCGCGGGAAAAGAGAATCATCCCTTCATATTTCCTTGTGGGTGAGGGGCTGGATTTGGAGGCTGGGAGAGAGAGAGAGTAGCTTTTATATATATAACGATGTATATATATATATATATATATATATATATATATATATATATATATATACTGTATATATACATATATTGCTATCTATCTAAATTTTATCAATCTATCTCTATCTATCTATCTATCTATCAAGTATATATATATATATATATATATATATATATATATATATATATATATATATATATATATATATATATATGTATATATATATATATACATATATATATATATATATATATATATATATATATATATATATATATATATATATATAGATAGATAGATAGATAGATAGATAGATAGATAGAAAAGAGAGAGAGAGAAAGAGAGATACATATATAGATAGATAGATAGATAGATAGATAGACAGATAGATAGATAGATAGAAGGATAGATACAGGAGCCTCTGTGGTACAGAGGCTCCTGTATCCAAAGCCACTCCATCACTACAGTTACACTTACAAGCACTTCTCACCCTACATACAATCTCTACCAGACAGCCTAAGCCACTTGGTAGAGATACATTGGCTGTATCGTCCCCACTTCGGTCGGGATAGGCCGGTCCTGCAGTGGACACACAAACGGCTGATGAGATGGTATACAGTATCTATCTATCTATATAGATAGATAGATAGATATATAGGCTATATAGATAGATAGATAGATATATCCCTCTCGCATCCAACGCTCTCTCCATATCTATCTATCTATCTATCTATCTATCTATCTATCTATCTATCTATCTATATATATATATATATATATATATATATATATATATATATATATATATATATATGTTTTGCTGCATCTGGCACCAGAAACAACTTTCCCAGAATACTGTGCCACTTTTCTTCATCATAAGGTCAAAAGCTCAGTTACCAGCGGAAACAGTAATTTCACTCTAAATAATCCATGAGACAAAGCAGCTCATAGAATCAGTCCATGCAATAGCAAGCAATTTCATTTTATAATTTTTTAATATTGGTATATGAATATATTAATCATGTGTGACATCGGTACCTGATGTAATTAAATAAGCTAACTCGACAGTGTACTTTAATTACGTCAATTCATACTTCAACATCATTAAGTGCATAACTATTTTCAAGGGCTACCTACGAAAGAATGAGGATTGTGGATATACTTACGTGTGTTTAGTCAAGAAACTGAATCAGTTTGATTAAATTAATACTAATTCTACTTCTCTGCACACTATAATGGTGTCAATAGTTGCGATACTGTGTCAGTGGCTACGGCGGTGTGGGAAGAGCTGATACGGCACCCACACACACCTACACCTCCTTACTGAAGAAAACCATCTCATAATCACTTTCTTCACACCATTACCCTATAAGCATACATATTGACTAGTCTAAACCAAGCACACACACACACGCACACACACACACACACACACACACACACACACACACACACACACACACACACACACACACACACACACACACACACACTGTCCCATACGACCTCTTCTCACCCTCCTATCCCCACCATTCCACCCCCACCACACACAAACACCGAACCCACGAACCTCCTCCCCCCCACGTCTCCCCGTACCTCTTGAAGCAAACACAGGCAAACGCTGGCCATATTTGCTCAAGACTCCCGCCCGATTTATTGCATGTCGGAGCAGCAGCCACAGCGAGGGATATAGGCACCTCAGGAGAGAGAGAGAGAGAGAGAGAGAGAGAGAGAGAGAGAGAGAGAGAGAGAGAGAGAGATTACAGTCTATGCAAAAGAAATATAATTTGCACAAAATAGATAGAGATATAGATAGATAGATAAATATATAAATAGATTGATAGATATGATGAAGAGAATTCCAGCAAACGAGAAGCAGGAAAGATGACAAACTCTTCCAGAAACATACTATCAGTGCACAACTTAAGGCACCCTAATCCTTTGCTACATTGACGTACAGTTTACTCTGTTTTTATTATTATCTAACTATTGTGCTAACCTGTGCAAAGATTTGACACTGGAGAGGATAGAAATAAACTTCATTTACTCCCTCAGTGCAAGATATATTTCCTAATCTGAAAGAAATCGTCTGAGGGCAGCTGAAAATACACTAAATAATACGTCCTTTACAACAAAACCCCCTATGATTCGTATTCTCGTTAGGACTTCACAGCTCTTCTTTCTTGGCCATTTATATTGTTTGTTACACCTTATGACCTCCAGTGCGATGGTGTCCTTTTATGATATTTTATTACTTTAAGATAATTTTATATTAATTTGTGAATACATGTCGCTGTGATAGGATTAAATAACGATCTCCAGTAACTCCCCGACAACGGAAGGTTTCCCCCAAAGCGACACAACTTCATGTGAGAGCAAGAATGAAAAGAACAGAACCTCCTCAAGCTAAAGGGACTGATATTAATACCTTCTTCATTGTAAATAAAATCCTCGTATTGACATGATTTGTATAAGTAAACGTGAGGATATTAATCTTTTGAATTTGATGTTTTTATTTACTTAATTCCTGCAGCAGTTAGACGGTTTTAATTCGATTAATGTGCCACCTCCAGAAATGAAGGGTTATCGAAGTCTATATCTCTTGCCTCTAATGCCACGTAAAATCGTCTGTAAGTAGCGAGAATATAAGGCGGAATTATGTAACCGGATTAAAAGTTAGTGGCTAGGTAAGATGAAAATTTTTATTACACAGCTTTGCTCCACCTAACATTTTTTTCATATGAGGAAATAGACTCGGTAGCCCTTTTTTTTCTATTACAAGTCTCCTAAAAGCTAAAAAACAAAAAACAGAAAAAGAAGGTCTGGTGATAGAATGACCTAAAATAGAGAGAGAGAGAGAGAGAGAGAGAGAGAGAGAGAGAGAGAGAGAGAGAGTTACAGTGTAGAGAATTAAGGAATTACTGGCAAAATAATCGCCGAAGCAGAGGCGTGACGAAATTTCTGAATATCTGCACATCGACAGCATATCTTTATTTTTTTGTTATCTCCAAAAATCTTTACTCAGCTCTCGAGAGTCCTTTCCTTTCGAACTGAATTAGTAAGATAAAACCTTCATTAATCCAGTCACTATTAGAGGTCTGTCAAAGTCAAATAATGTCGTCTGGTGGTAGTAAGAAGTTAATTGTTAAAAATATACATCATCTCACTGAGGGGTATATAGGTGAACGAAATTTGTCCACAATAACGAGGTCTATCGGAATACGTTACCAACACACCTCCCCGCCACTAATGCACTCGTTCCCAATCATTAAGTAACACATTAGCAGGTACATGGATTGACTGCTGTGCCAATTATCCTCGGCTGGGTGATTAATTTGATAGTTATTGGCTCCGCTGCTGTAATTAAAGAATCCATCTGCGGGAATCGTGATAGCTGTTCAATCCAGCCGTCCAGTGGTAACAAATATTTCCAGCTTTACTAAAAACACAATTTGCTGGGGATAGTAATTTTGCTTACCAGTAGCCACCATACTCTGTCCACTTTAGCTTGGTTTAAAATTGCCATCTCCTCACCTTGAACTTTGTAACAAGAGATTGACACAAGAATAAGTTTATAATCGAGAAAAAGTGTTATGAAAGGACGTAGAGACCTCGAAGAATAGGTATAAGAAACGATATCCATTCAGCTGTTTGGTACGAAGATCTGTCCATCTGTCTGCCTATCTATAGCCAGACTCCTTAATCTAGTAAGCAATGACCACAAACAAATTGTCTCGACGTCACCCCATCCTTTGCTATTTGACTGCCTTCCCACCAACTCACACCAATCTCAACGACAATGCCTTTTTTTCCTATTCGCGTTAGCTCCGTATGATTCTGCAAAGCTTAGGAAGCCTGCTCGTTGTTAAGATGTTCATAGTAGTACACCATTCATTAAGTTAACCAGATTATAGATAAAAATGTATGTACGGTAGGTACTGTGTGATATAAAAATGACCGGTTGCACAAGTCTGACACCGGCTGGCAGCTCTATTACACATTTTCAATGGTTATGTATTTGCACTTTGTTACGGAGTTATTAACCGGTCGTAATTCTGAGGCTGACAAGGATTTTTCAACTCTTTAACTGATAGGAACCATCCTCTCTTCAATAATATCGCTTGGCAATAGCATGATGTGCAATTGCAGGGGTGATATAAGAAGTCTTAGGATTATAAACATTGATTCATAACTCGTACGCTGAAAGAATTATGATCCTACATTTACGTGGATCAGTGGAGAGAGAGAGAGAGAGAGAGAGAGAGAGAGAGAGACGTATCACCAACACCACACCCCGTCACGCACTGTCCACACCTCATAAACACCACAATGACTCCAACAATGCACTGTCAATACACACACACACACACACACACACACACACACACACACACACACACACACACACACACACACACACACACACACACACACACACACGCATACACACAGTCACACACATACTCAAATAAACACACATACACAAATACACACATACACAAACTCACACACACAAACACATACATAACAGACGCATTCAACAATATACACATGCAGTAGATGAAAAGTACATTATTGCCCTTCCTCCCACGCAGAGAGATACATAGTTACATGTATGCATCCATCCATCCATCCATCCATACATACATACATGCATACAAACAGGCACGGAAAACCCAAAAGCACACACACACACACACACACACACACACACACACACACACACACACACACACACACACACACACACACACACACATACACACACAAATGAAACACTGAAGGACAGATGGTTCGAACACACACTGACACTCGCGACCAAATAAGGACTGGGTCACACACACACACACACACACACACACACACACACACACACACACACACACACACACACACACACACACACACACACGAAGATAAAATATTCCCCCAAAAAATAAATACTAAACCTGGTAACCGAGGGACAATGGGCAGTTGAGTGGCTCCTATAATAACCAATATGACAAGTTTTCTTTAAATCTCTTCACCACGATGACGCCTTTGTTCTCTTTGCTGGGTCTCGCACTTAAGGAATTATGGAGCATCTTCATTCGCCATTTTAGCTCCAGTAATCACTTAGTTTATTCCTGCAACCACCAAACGATTTTCCTCAGCTCATGAAAGGTATCTCGTTGTGAAATTATTAAGACTCGTAAGCAGTGTTCACATCTACATTAACGCCGATCATCCAGACAACGATTTTTTTTTAACCCTCATTTGTTCATATTTTATAAGCCTCTGCACTATGATGACATGTTTTATATTTATATTGGTTTTATCTCCAGATGACGCTGCCGTGGGTCGACCCGTAATGTACCTGTCTCCCGCTGCCTGTACCCAAGTCAATGAATGGAACCCAAACCGTGGGGTATATTTAGAGCTGGTGCTGGTAGTATGTTCATTCATAAATTTGCATCAATTCGCATCCTGCAGATGGCGTATACAGACTCCAACACATATAAGTATAGTCACTTCAACACTTCCACTTCCTGCATCACTCTTCCCACAGACACCTCCTTTTTGTGCTTCGTCGGTATGGGGAAGAATCACTTTTGGTAATCACTTCCATCCAAGGAGAAGGTTCAGTCCTACAGCAGACCTGATATGAAATTACATAGATCCCTCTTCAGATGATATACTAAGCTTGAAGATTTTCTAAGCTCCATTAACCCCTTTCACTACAAGACGTGAATAAATCATTGGTATTAACAAGAATATAATTCAAAAGGCGTTTTCGTAAAGAAGGGGTTGATAATAATTGCTTCAAATAAAACTTGTAATGCATGTGCCACTCAGTGGGAATGTAATTGTAGACACAATCATTAGAAGTTACACAAAATCCTATTACCCCTATCATGACTGGAACAACTCTAGTTGCCTATTCTAGTACTGCTAAAGCCAGGCGGATTTGTTAAACTGTGACTGAGTTCTAGGAGCCAAAAAGAATCAATACTGTCACCATTATTCTTTTCATTTTAATTACAAATCTCCTACTTTACTCTAGCTACTGTCAGACGATTTTGCTCAGTTGGGGAGTGAGTACAGGCGTCTGGCAGTGTTCTTAAAGGTCTACTTGCTGCCATATAGGGTCATTTTCCAGCTGACTTTGGACAATTCGTAACACCCCCTCCACAACGATTTATTTTCTACATATGCAACTTAATCCCCACTAATCGAGGTAGTCTATTAAATATTTTAATGGTGCCTCCTACGGACATTTTTTTTTTTTTTTTAACTTAGAGGAAACAAAATGTGGTGCTATGGTAAACGATGGCTATCCTACTTACAGTCCTGCTCTTCGGAAGGTTTCTCCTAGGCTACTCACTCCAGATATTTCAGGCATGAGGAACAAATTGCTCTTCCAGGTGGTACCATGTGAGCAATACATTCCATCCAGTCCTCGCATATTAACCTTAATAGGATACATCCGTGTGAAGCGCCTTAGCCCACTAGACTATCAGCTTTCCATCTGGCTGTACGGTTACCAGTAAGCTATTAAAGGGTTTCGTAGGTTACACGAAAACATTCGGCTTGTCACTCAGTGCAGAGTCGCCTGTAGGAGGCACTGAAGTAAATGGGTAGTTGGCATCCCCACCTACCTTTCATGATGGCAATAATTGGCTAAATTAGCCCCTCTGTGGAACTGGATTGACAAAAGTGCAACAAAACTTACCCTAAAAGCCTGCTGATATAAGTACATCCGCGTGAAGTTTGTTTACTGAATTGTCCTTGATCATACACTGTCATGTAATATTGCACAGTCTCTTCCCACTGAGCCAATACGAGGCACTGGAACTTGTAACGTCACTCTCCTAAGCTCTGCCCACTATTCTAACAAACCAGAGGAATGAGCTAGTATCGCTGACGTCGCATCTCGTGGCTGTTCCCACTTTATGGTCAGTCACTGGGAAGAGCTGAAATTTGTAAAGTCACTCACCTGAGGTATACCTGCTATTTCCACATTCAGCGAGAAGCACATCTATGTATCTACCTATCTTTCTATCTGTCTATTATATATATATATATATATATATATATATATATATATATATATATATATATCTATATATAGAGAGAGAGAGAGAGAGAGAGAGAGAGAGAGAGAGAGAGAGAGAGAGAGAGAGAGAGAGAGAGAGAGAGAGAGAGAGAGAGAGAGAGAGATAATAATAATAATAATAATAATAATAATAACTGAAACACCGTAAAATTGCCCAAGGACAATTTTGATAAAAAGTTTCCCCAGTCATTGTTTACTAGAAGCAGAGCTATAAAGGGACCTTTAGGTCAAGGTCACTGATCTTCTGCGTGTGACCTTAGGGTATCAAGATCTATAAGTCCACCAAGTTTGGTGCCTCCAACTATATTCTTTCATGTAAAATCAGGTGACATCTGTCTTCCGGAGTAGTCAAAAATTTCGGACAATAGGCGATCTCCGAGAATAATGATCCGATCTGGACTATACTACCCACTGCATTCTGGCCATGTCCCAGGTGTGTGCCACACAGGTAAAACTTTCATCCTTCTAATTTAAGTGCTTCTGCAGCTTTAGGGTTACTATCGTTTTTTTTTTTTTTTTCCGGAACCTATCCGGGTTCTGGTAGTCGGATCAGGAGGATATTTGGTCAGATGAAGCGGCCAACCAGTGCTATAATGTCAAAGAATGAAGGCTGTAGCTCAAACGGTATGCGAATGGCAGCGATTTATATCTTTCCTAGAATAATAATAACAATACCAGCTTCGCTATTGCGGCTAGTAATATTAATATTGACAAAAACAAGAAACTCCCCACTGAGATATGGGAAGTTTTAATAATAATAATAATAATATTAAAACAACAACAATAACAACAACAACAACACTAAATAATAATAATAATAACAATAATAATAATAATAATAATGATAATAATAATAATAATAATAATAATAGCAATAAATTAATAATGTCATAATGTGGTAGGTGGGGGCCTCACCATCCACTCTTTCGATGTAGTGCTGCTCTCGGATGTCTGCCCTTTCCTCTTCTCCATCCTTCTTTCCTTCCATCCTCTTCTGTCTTTCTTTCCTTCATTCTTTCCTCGTCCTTCCGCCTACGGGTGACTTTACACTCCCTCTTCTATCTTTCTTTCCTTCATTCTTTCGTCTTCCTTCTGCCTGTGGATGACCCTACACTGATTGACAAGCCAAATGGTTTCCTGTACACCAGGAAACCATTTACTATGCTGGGTGGTAACCATATTACCAAATTTTGGCGCCCGGTGGTTTAGTGGGTAATTACTGCGCTCCAATCGGATTCAGCCTGTGCAGGTTTATATCCAAGGGATGGTTGGGGTTTATTGCTCACGTAATGCCACTCAGGGATAAATGTGGCTGGTTGCTGTCATCTTAAATGTCAGGACCTACTTGCCTAGCCCCGGCCTCCTACGCTCCTCATGGGGCAACGTAGGATTGAGTGATGAATGAATGATTGTAATAATGTCATAATTATCATCACCAACATCTTTCTAGTAGTGCAAGTGACCAGCATAAAGTTTTATGAATACGTCACTTGGCTATCTGGCCTCACTAAGTTCTTTGATTCGTACGGAACCACCTCACGTTTCTCATTTCCGCAAGAATAAGCAACAACAATCATGAGACTGTAAGTGCCAAAGGTCAGGCTCCAGTAAGACCTAATCATACCGAGAGATTCTAAGCACCGCACTGCTTTGGAAAGAGTTTGGTGCTGCCAGCCATGCCAGAAGCTTCCCCGCTGCCAGTAACTAGGGGCCATGAACATGTCACTGTGGTCTAAAGAAAGGGTTAACCACTGGGTTAACTTGCATATACTGCCAAAGCGGGGAGACCAGTGGTTTTATTTCCTGACCGTGTACGTTTATTTTTCCACCCGACAGTAACAGTCAAGTTTTACTCTTCGCTAGAACACACTGACTTCTCATGCACAACAAAGCAGAGGTCCGTCGCAGAAGAAAGCGAGATGGGAATCTTGTAAACTACGAGAATGTGAGAATGTAACTGGCACTTGTAATTTCTCTATTCCTCTTCACTGGTACGTCTTCAAAAACATTTTTCTTATTCATCATCTAACTTACCAGATCAAACTCTAAAAAGAAAAATAACTTTGTCAATAATTTTCCTGTAGAATTTTTCTTTGATTTGATTAAGCTTCCCATTTGAAAGTGATACTTTCATTGTCAAAGACTGTTAGAGAACGTATATCAAGGATTCTGTATAACCCAGAAATCACTGCAGAGATAAAGAAGTACCACTGAGGCCGTGACGAAAGACGGTTCAGCCATCTTACTTACTGTGCACCAATCAAGCGTGGAGCCTTCAACCAACCTGCGGAGGGAAACAGTCTGTTAAGGATTATTGTCAAATGATCATTATAAGTATCAATAAAAACTATGACTACTGTTTTTTTTTCTCTTATTGTTATCAATATTACTATCGCTGTCCATTGCATTAAGCGCAAATGATGCCATATTTTTTTTTTTTTTTTTAATCACAAACACAGGTTCACTCCTATTGACCAACTTTCCAACGACAGACAAATAATAATAATAACAAAAAAAAAAAAAAAACAGTAGAATATAGTCGTATTTTATGTGGAGGAAATCAGGTACCTCACGACATAGTAATTAGGAGTACGGCCAGGTGACATACCTGATTAGAGGTGAAAGCTAGCTGACTGACCAACTGACAGACTGTTTCCTGGCATGGTTGTCACTACTGAACTGATATGATACGACAGCAATAATATGACAACAATGACATGACATGATATGACAACACTAAAATGGCACGATAAGAATAACATGAAACTGTCATGACATGATATGACCGCATGACAAAACGTGCGAACACTGACATGACATTCATGAGATAACATGGTAGCAGTGATACGGCACTGGATGACAGCATGACAGTTCTCACAGGGCAAGACATAACACACTGAAATGATATGACATGACATGACAAGACAATACTGACATGCCATACCATGAAAGCACTGACATGACATGCCTTGACAGCACTGGTATGACATGCCATGACAGCACTGACATGACATGCCTTGACAACACTGACATGACATGCTTTGACAGCACTGGCATGACATGCCATGACAACACTGACATGACATGCCTTGACACCACTGGCATGACATGCCTTGACAGCACTGACATGATATGGCATGACAACACTGACATGACATGCCTTGGCAGCACTGGCATGCATGTCATGACAGCACTGGCATGGCATGCCATGACAGCACTGGCATGGCATGCCATGACAGTACTGGCATGGCATGCCATGACAGCACTGACTTGACGTGATAGTACTGAAAAGACAACATTATGTCTGCATGACATAACATGATATTACAGCACAGCACTGACATGACATCACTGATATGTCAACAGTATTGACATGATGGACCTAAATGAAAGTGTCATAAATGATATGACAGCTCTGATATGGCATGGCAACGGTCATGACATGACAACTCTGAAATGATGAGAAATGACAACACTGACCTGATATGACAACTCTGACTTAGCAACCAATAGCATGTAGTTTAGTTTAACGTTTGTAGCACAAATATACAACAGATGCTTTATTTACAGGTCTCAGTAAGCTACGACTGAGTTAAGACATCCCCGCAGAGGTTGAAACTGCCTCATCCTCCTGTAGGTGCACTGTACTGTATCGGCCTAAGAGGGAAACAGTCTCAGACCACCTGACGTCTGGCTGTATGTAGCCTTGGTGCGCCCATGGGGAGGGGAAGGAGGGGGGTTCTGGCCACCCAGCAACGCCACCCAGGAACCCCCTCTCCCCCCAGATGATTAGTTTTGGGCGACAGTTGTGTCATTAATAGCTTGTTCAGTGCAGCAAAGCTTGCAGCAAAGGTCCCTCCTCACCTGCATTTTAACCAGCCTCAAATCCTCGATGTGTCTAAGTGATTGATTGTGTCTTACGTAAACCAGACGGGGCTAGTGACATCTAGACCACAACAATTATTTATTAAATAACAGAACAGAGGAAGGAAAAACAAATGAATAAAAAAAAAAAATCCATGCACCAAATTACTGGTGTCCTCTGTTCATAAAATATCTGTAACAGTTAGACTTCAACAGCTGTAGGTAGAAGCTTGGAGGGAAACAAATCTGGGGAAGCGAGTTCCAAAGAGATGCAGTTTGGGGAATGAAAGAATTCTAATAGGCAGAAGTTCTGCAATATGGCTGAGGGACATTCCAGTCATGAGCGCTACCAGATGTCCGTGTAGCACGAGGTAAGGCATGGAGAGGTGTCACCATGGATGCAACTTCGTCTGAGCATTTGCCATAAAAATATCTGTAAAATAATTCAAGGGAGGCAACATTCCTTCTTTCTTCTAGGGGAGGTAGTTTATTTGTAATGGTGGGGCTATTAACCCATCACGTCCCGAGGTTTTCCACACCTCCGACATCCCCCAGTCCCGAGGTATTTTCGAAAAATTTTTTTTTGGCTAAAACCTTCGCTTTTGGTGAGAAACATCGAAAATTCATGGAGAAATCGCTCACCTGAGGTTTAAAATACCCAATCCAGGTAGGAGTTCCTCCTTACCTGACTGGGTTTTCTAACATGCTGGCACCAAAGAAAACGAGTTCTATGGGAGGGTAACTATTTTATCCACTCATAAACGGTATTTATTTATTTACTTGGTATGAATGTATATGTAGTATGAGAGTATATTGGTTTTCAAGCAGTAATAAAGGCATTATAAGCATTGTTTCACTCACTAACTAATCACCATACCTGACCTTTTTTTGCCACATTACCTGATCATTATTTCTGGCTGTTTCTTCTACTAGTGCTATGTAAACATTGCCCTCCACATTGTCATCGATTGGGGAATCACTCTGGCCCTGAATATCTTTACTAGCCAGGTCATTGGTAACAGGTCCATTGCCGAGACAATGGCGTGAGGGGGGGAGGGGGGAGGTTATGCGGTGTAAGGCATTGTCCCTGCTTGGCATCTTGTAGAGGAATAGAGGAAGGTGTCCCGTGTATACATACGAAAAATCATGCCCGAAAATTGAAAATTGTGCAAATTAGGGACCTTGCAATTGCACGACGTACTGGTACGTCGCCGGGACTGGCAAATGCAAATCGTTGCAATGTACCCATACGTCGACGGGACGGGGCAGGTTAATAATTCTAACAGTTTTGTTCTGAATTTTGTCTAGTTGCTTTAATGCAACCTCTCCACATCCATTCCACAAGGGTGAGCAATATTCAAGCTGAAAGCGCACATGACTTATAAATTATAGCCAACTGCTCGTCAGTGAAGATGTTACGGACTCTGTACAATAATCCATATTTCTTTGAGGCAGTTTTAGCAAGTGATCTGACATGAGAGGTCCAGCTGAGGGCATTGTTAAGTGAGATGCTGAGAATTTCAATACTTTTGGAGATGGAAATATTAGTAGCATTGAAGGTAATATACGAATCTGGCAATATCTGTCTATTAGTAAATTGTATATATTTAGTTTTATTAGCATTAAATGAGACAGAGTTGTTTTGTCCCCATTCACTGATCGTAGATAGGTCTTGATTTATGGAGATGGCTGTGCTGAGTTGAGAGGTAGAGATATTAGACTTTGTAAATGGGTGTCTGAGTGTGAATGAAAAATGTTGTGTTGAGTCATCTGCATATGAGTGGATGGGATTGTGGGTGACAGATAAGAGATCATTTATGAACCAGGAACAGGGTTGGGGCCAGAACTGATCCCTGCAGCACGCCAGCATTTTTTGAGTGGAAACTGGAATATACATCATTTACTTTTACTCTTATTATCCTGTCACTGATATATGAGGAAATCAAAGGAACAAAAGACGTTAGTCCATAGCAAGGGAGTTTAGACAGCAGGGAATGGTGCCATACTCTGTAGAAAGCTTCAGAAATATCAAGGGCTACTGCATGAGTTTCTCCATGTAGGTCGATTGATGGATGGTATGACATAGGAGACTGAGTATGTCAATGGTAGATCTTTCGTGGCAAAAACTATATTGTCTATCACTAATTAACTAGTTGGATTCGAGATGTTTAACAATGTGCTTATTAATTAAAGTTTCAAATACTTTACCAGGAAAAGATGTGACAGCTATTGGTCTGTAACCCGAGGGGTCAGAGGAACTTCCTTTCTTCGGAATTGGGTGGATATTGCCTTCTTTCCATGAATTTGGGAATGAAGAAGTACGTATGCATAGTCTGAATAATTTAGCTAGAACAGAGGCAAGTTCAGGGGAACAGTTTTTCAAAACAATTGGCGGAATTCCATCTGGGCCTGGAGCTTTGTTGGTAGGTAAATTGTCTAGGATGGATTTTACGTATCTTGTCTGTATTTTAAGTGGAACAGTTTTGGGAGAATCAAGTTCTAGTACTGGGACGTTCTGGCTGACATCGTCTATGGTAGATATTCTGGCAAATGTACTAGTAAAAATATCTGCTTTCCCATGCGGGCCATTTGTAATGTTGCCATCTGAAGATTTTAGTGGGGGAATGGAAGATGACTTGTTAAAGTTATTGTTGAAATAATTAAGAGTTGACCAGATTATTCTATTGTCATTAGGGCTGTTAAGTGCTTTTGATGCTTGCTTTTGAAGAAAGTTTGATTTAGCTAGATTTATTACAGCTTTTGCATGATTTCTAGCAATTTTAAATTGAGCGAGTGATTCAGATGGTTTTGACTTTAAGTAAAAGTTATGTGCTAATGACTTTTGGGCTGTTGCTCTGGCACAGTTGCCATCAAACCATTTTGGAGAGTTCGATCCTTTTGTGAACTTTTGACTTGGCATGAATAAATTCATACCAGCTAGTATTAAGTCACAAATGTGGGACTGGGAAGACTTCGGTAGAATGTAGGCCTATATCCATTACAACCAGTGAAAGCACACATGAGATTATATATTAGTTGTGGAAGATGCAACAAAATGTGTTTGTTGGCTTTATTGTCATTTCTCGTCACCACCAACACCTTTGACCCCATTATTACCATCTCGATTCCTGCACTACAGTCATCAACGCCATCATCATCATCGTCGACAACATTACCATCTTCATTGACTCTTCAACAACCAGCACCACTAACACCACTACACCTACCATCATTAACCACATTACTGACGGTGAGTTTGTATGTGTGAATGCATGTATGTAGCAAAACTCCGAACCCTGACAAACATCTTACACTAAGCACTGCAAATACTTCCGTTGGAACTCTTACATTTAACTCTCCGAATCTGGGTCAGATTTAAATCTTCTGAGGTGATGGTTTGTCAGCCACCAAAGGAGCACGGCGGCATGGCTAAACTTCTACGAACGTTTGTGTTCCTCGATTCGCTACCAACGCTCATCCACCCTCTTACTCACTTATCCTGTAGCTAACATTTTAATGTTTAATTTGTGTGTATGTATTTATGTATGAAATCTAACTAGGAACCTGTCAAACGTCTTTAAGAAGGCACTGTACATAGTCATTGGGAATCCAGCAGCTGACAGTCCAAGGGTGGTCAAGACTAATGTCCTCTGAGGAAGCGCTTGGGTCACTATGGTCCTTTCGCAGGAAGAAGTCCGTTCAGGGTGTGGCAGAAGTTGGATTTTCCCCGAGTACGACGTTGCCAATTTGACCACCAATTATCGGATTATCACTACCTACCCCCATCCCACCTGTTTCTCCCCCCCCCTCTCTCTCTCTCTCTCTTTATATATATATATATATATATATATATATATATATATATTGTATATATTTATTATTTATTTTCAGCTCTTTCTCCACACCACCTCTGAGGTAAAAGTCTAGGCGCGTTTTATTTTTAAGAGGTTTCCCCTGTAGGCCTGATCCTCTCTCTGACCCTGGGTCCCTCGCCGACCTCGGCGTGGCAACATGGGAAAAAAGCCCTGCCATGTGTCATAGAATTCATTCAAATCGTTGTTATAATTCTAAAAATTGATACTCAGTGTACTATATAGCTTCCTTTATTATATACAGAATATAAAAAACAATTTCAAATAGCACATAGATGGGAAATAAGAGAGAGAGAGGCATGTACTACGGTTGATTTGGCAGTATCGCTAGAGGTGATTCACCAGGTGGGCCCCACCCTGAACGGACTTCTTGCGGTGAAAGGACCATAGCTGCGATGGCGAACCCATGCCCCTAGAAGGACCAAGGCATCTGCTGGTGCAATGAAGGAAGTCGCTAATAGCCACTACTACCACCACCATCACGAACACAGTCATAACCATTAACATTACTGCCACAATCTCTTCCACTGACCACTCGACACCTTTCACTTTCAGATTTCGCCGCTTTAATCTGAACTATACGAGTATGTTAAATGTGACTGCCATAAAAATCTAATTCTCACACCGACGCAAAAAATCCCGGAACACAGCTATCCAGTAATAACATACATTTTTCAGATAATTTATGTTGTGCAATGTGTCCGACTTCTGATATGACAACATTCTCCTGTGTTCGCATAGGTTCAGCGGTCTAGGTTCTTTAGATATGGGTGCATTACATTTTAGTACATGATGAATATGCAGTGTATATAGAAGAGGTTGGGTCTGGTATGGAATTAAAATTAGTAACTAACATAATGGCCACTAGCAGGAGGCTGAAAAAGGAACACAGACTAGGATGCATTCAGAACAAGCAGTGAGTAATCAGTTACAAACAACATTAAGGTCAACCACGTTAAATTCATGTTAGTTAACTACACCAGATAGGTAAGGTAATGCTATTAACATACTGGCTCATTAAGAGACAAATCGATACTTATAATAAATAGAGGAGGTGGTTGATCCCCCGGCTAAATATGACTCTTATCTACTACGAGCAAATTTTCAGAAATGTCATGCCCCATTGCCTTTCTAGATCCGCCTATCCCCTTTCTCCCCTTATCTTATTCCCCACTCTCTCGCTTCCCTTCATCCCCTCTCCACTCCCACTCTTCCCCGACTCCCTCACCTCCCGGCCTCTCCTTCTCGTCCTGTAGCTTCACCCCCATCGTCTCCCCCACCATTCTTAATCCCCTACACCCAACCTCGCCTTACCCAACTCCAGCGGCCCCGTGGGAGTCGGACAAGTGTTTTATGAGAGTTTTAGTGGGCGCCGCGACGCAAACACCCTCAGTTAAACCCTCCTCCACTGCGGACCTCTTATCGGATTCCTACACTCGCCCTTGATCACTGTTGCCGTCAAGAGGGAGTCTATGAAGAAGAAATGTTTGCTGGAAAGGAACTTTATATATTTATTTTACTTATAAGCTTACGTTTTGCATCCAACTCAAAAAGAAGCTTTGGGACCTAACGCATCCTCAAACGCGAGACGCTATGCACTCGTCACATAATATCCACTGACAATAATAGCACAGGGAGAGATGTTTCATAAGGTAATAGTGTAAAGAAAACCACGTATCTTTATGATGAGTTACTGAGCATTTTGTACATTTAAGTTAAAATATTATAGTTAGAAATGGAGTTGCAAAGTTTTGTCATATACACTTCCAAACACATTAAAGCCATCCAACTCCCACACCTCATCTCTTCACAAACATTCACAAACTAATGTCATCCATTCAACTTTTTAACCCTTACAGCCTCTTCCTACCCTGAACACTTTTCTGCTTGTCCAGTAAGGTACATTAATTCAGCGTTGTTCGCGTTATAACCCACTTTAAGTTAAATAGCGACATCAGTCTCGGCAATTATTAGGTAGAGATGACGCAGACATGATGTTCCGTACCTAAAGTATATATAGAGGCCAGCGCACCAAAACGCTCGCGAAGAACAGCTTCGAGCACACGGAATAAATGACCTTTGGTTTTTTAAGTAGAAAGCAACTCTCAAAGCATCAAAACGCTTCTTAACCACTGCAGATATTCTTTTTTCATACGTAGAGCAGCGTTCGAACTACAATACGCGAGTTACAAGATAAAAATCTAGTGCTCAAACATTTTCTCAGAAAATATAAAACTTTGCGGATTTGTGTTCGCCCATTTCACACAAGCATTTTACGTATATTGTGCTAATGTGTATTTATTTAAATTTCATCAAAGATCATAATCTCAAAAAAAGAAAAGAAAAAAGATTGCTAAGATGAAAGACTGGAAAAACGTGGATAAACACAAAATTATGAGAACATAAGAACAATTAGGGAGCGCTTGAGATGGAGATTCCGAGTTCTATACCCATTGCCACATTCCACCAACTGTAACCATTATGTGAGTATAGTGTGGGATGCTGAGTCTTCTTCCATCCCAAGGCTTTCGTGTTTCAATGAGTTTTTTATCTCTTGTTTCTGCACATTTTCCATCCCTTGTGGAATATTTTTATTTTCTCGTGTAATGAGTAATTACACAAAATAAAAGAAACTGGCCAAAAGAGTTAATAAATTATGATGGTAAGGCAATGTGTCCAGAGTTCGGATAAGGGAACTGTGTGGTGTAAGGTCAGTATGAAAGGATCGAGAGACAGCATAAAAGAGAAAGAAGATGGAAAAATAAAAAAACTGAGAGGAAAAAGGAGATATAAAAGGAGAAATAATGAAACAAGGAAAGATAGCACACGGATGCAAAGAAGGTAAGTGGGAAAAAAGAAAATGAGGTAATAGGACAAGTAAATATAAATAGCAACACAAAATAATAATGAATGAATTTGTCAGCATTACTGAATGGGAAGACGACGAAAATGAAGAGAAGGAAAATGAACCAAGGAAGGCGGAAAAGGGTGGAGTGGGGTGAGATTCGGAAGATGGGGGTGAGGGACGAAGGATAGTCGGAGAGAGAGACATGAAGAGGCACAAGAAGAGGGAAAGTGAGAAGAGGGAGAGAGAGAGGGAGGAGAGGCGCGTGTGGAGGGAAAGGTAGCAGAGAAAGGGGGCAGCTGGAAAAGCAGAGGGAGAAAGGAGTGGAATGGGAAAGACAGGGCTAAATGAAGAGGAAAGGTGAAAAATGGTTGGAGGAAAACAGAGCTAAGAGGGGAAGGGGGAAGGGGGGTTAAAAGTGGATTTGCCCTGGGGATCGAACGGGCGTGTCAATTGTGCGGTCCGTGCGGGTTAGTGATCGTGAGGTCTGGCCCTCGCTGTTGCCAGGCTCGCTCTCTCTCTCTCTCTCTGATGATGTGTGTTGATAAACCCCATTAAATGATTATAATGGTCTAACCGTAAGAAGTATAGAATAAAAAGAGCTGATATGTAGTGAAAGTTATAAGTAACTGATAACCACGTAATCAAGGGACAAGGGCGCACAAAGTCGAATTACTTCATCTTTATTGACCCTCAACCCTTCCACCATGTTAGGTCAAACCGGATCAACACAATGACTTGACCCTTCTTTGTGTTCTTGATTGTTCAAAATCAACTCCCTTCATCCTTGGCTGGACATCAATCGTTCCACCAAGTTTGGTCCAAACAGGTACCATGTTTACCTCGGCCGGGACGGAGTCCGGGGAGGTATTGTTTTGGGTTGAGTTTGTTTCTTTGTTTGTTAGCAATATTAAGGAAAAACGGCTGTTAGATATATCTGAAGATATCAAACAACATGTGACTGCTAAAATAAAAGGGGCATCTTTAGGCAAATTTGCAACCCAGCGTGATGAGTTGACTACGTGGCTGCTTGTGCCCAACTCCTGTTGTCTGTACGCATCAATAGTATAGATTTTAAGGAGGATTTCTTGTTCTCTCCTGCTTTGGAGTCGAGTACAGGAGTTGAAGATATTTTGCATGAAGTCTCAAAATTTTTAGGGACTGAACGACTTTCTTAGCAAAATACCGGTATATGGGCGTGCACACCTGACGAAGCACCAGCAATGCTTGGCTGCCGATGAGGGTTTTGAGGAAGAATGAATAAGGCGAATCCTGAAACAAGACACCTTCACTGTATGCTTCACAGATATCCTCTGGCACAGTTAAGATTAGTACTTGATGATGTGCACATGGTACATATCTTTAAGCTAAGTGCCCTAAATGCACGATTCCTCTACCTACTGTGCCAAGAGTCTGCTGCAGATGAAGATGTGTTACTTTTTCGCATCGATGTTCGCTGGTTGTCACTGGGGAATGTGATATCAAGAGTAGTCACAAAAGGAGAAGCTTCCCGAATTCCTCAAACGTGACAACATGACAAAATCGCTTGAAATCGCCAAGACGTTGCCAGACAGCCAATGGCTCCAGAGGCTGGCCTACTTGATGGACATATTCTTACGTCTAAACTCTTTGAAGGTATCCCTTCAAAGCCCTTTTAACACAGTGATTAATTTCATGGACAAATTAAAATCATTTAACATGAAGCTCGAGCTGAGGGAATGGAATGTAAGCGGCGAAAATGTTAGCATGTTTGAACACCTTAGTGAGGTACTCGATAAAAGTAAAGACATTGGAAAACTAGAATTGGTGCATCTTTTGCAAACACATCTTTCTTCCCCGTGGATGGAGGTGCAGTCTTATTTCCCTGAACTGAGAGAGTTGGAGTGAAAATTGATTAACTACCAATTCATTGTTAATGTGCACCTTCTCCCAGATACAAACAACCTATAGTTAGTGAACGACTTCGTTGCAAAAGATGCATTTGAAACACTTTCCCTGACGAGGTTCCTGTCTAAAATGGTGTTGCTCAGAAGTCTTTACTGATGTTCCGTAGTATTTACCAATGTGAGTATGGATTTTCAGGGCTGTTGGACATGAAAACTAAACACCGAACATGGCTTAATGTGGAGCATAAACTTCTGGTATGTTTGTCAAATAGCCTACTGCTTCTCGAACTAAGAAACTTTTTTGCACAAAACAAGGACAGCCTTCACATTGGAGTTTAATATTGGTTGTCATTTTTAAAATAGTGTTAATGCTCACTTGCCAAAAAATGTAATTATAATTTCGTTAGTCTTACAACAGCCGGTATGGTACCATTCTACACTGAATTAGTGCAAATGTTTATTTCCTCCATAATGTAACTACAGTTTCACATCTGTGTAGTATCACTGTACATTAACTATGATGTTAATGCTTGATATAGTCATTAAAATTTCAACCATTTTATAATATCGCTATATTATAAGTCTATATTCAGTGTCAGATTAATAGGGGTATGGGTGGATGGTCTGATAACTAAGAGGGAACTTGGTGCGAAAAAGGTTGGAAACCTCTGGTGTAGACAAATGATAAGTCAGGTGTGACAAAGGTGCAACTCTTTATCTTTATCTTTGTATCTATCGTGACAACTGTGCCTTCGATAGTGCAGGAGGGTTATTGTCTCACAAGGCGTGTGTATGTATCATTCTGAGTGGCTTTCTGTCTGTCTGTTTGAACAATATAGCTCAAACAGCTTTGATATGATTTTTGAGAAAATTATTGCAACAGTCGATGGGCTGCCATTGTTTCGTGAACAACAGATCATGGTCAAGGTCACAGGGCAAGGTCAACTTAATCAGTTTTGTCGCGGTTTAGACTTTGACAGAAGGGCTTGCGTAAAACATGAAGCTAATTCAACATCAATTGCAATCAGTCAAGGATCAAATTTACAGGACGTGGTCAAAGTTCGATCCGTGTGTGTCTGTGTGTGAACAAAACGAAAATAAAAAGCCATGATCTGATTTTGACCAAAGTTGGTGGAGCGGCTGAGGGTCAGCTAAGACGCTGGTTTACATTTTTGTTTTTTTTTAAAGTATCTCACAGTTGGTCACTGATCATGGGAAAAAAATTATGTTTTATCCAATTTAGATCAAATTTAGGAAAAAGAAAGAAAAAAAGGCTGAGAGTAAAGCATGGATGAAAGAATTCGAATTTGAGAACCATCACTCATAGGTAAACGTCACAGTACAAAAAGGTTCAACGGAATAACAACAAGTTTTGATTCGACTTGGACGACACTGGAAGTACTGAGAATCAGCCAGGGATTTTGAGGATAATAACTCAAAGGACAAAGTCACAGGAAAGGGTCAACTCAGTTTTGATCAAATCTGATCCAAACAAGGTAGAAGAGTTGAAGGGTTAGGCAAAGATGAAAAAATTAGATTTTGAGAACATCCTACCCCAGGTGAAAGTTACAAGGCAAAGTCAAACACACGGACTTTAGAACAATTACAGGTTCGGGTGTTGCACTCTTTAAGTGCTCCTTTGTCTCTCCATCTCCTATTAAACTCTCGGTCATCTGTCTATCTAGATATCTATTTACCTATCTAGTATTTGTATGTTACTCAAGGACACCTTTCAAAGCTGCACCCATCCCAGCAACACTGAAAAGGAAAAGAAATATTATGGGAAGGTGGAGGGACGAACACAGACAGTCTTACCCTCTATAGACTCCTTGACCGGGTGAAGGTCTGCTACTGTGCAGAATTTCGTGTGCCTACGTAGAAGCCGTAGTGTTGTCTCCCGTGAGGGCAGTCTCTCCATGGTGGGATCCCACCCGGTCTAAAGCATGAACAAGGTGAACGTCTACCAGTACCGAACGCAAAATTTCGTGGTCCTAAGTTAATATCATGACTGTACATAAATTCTTTGGCCACGTCCCCAGGGGGGCACACACACCCTGGGGGAGGGGGGATTTTTGGGGTCCTTCCTTATGTAAAACGTCTCCCCAGTAAAAAATCTGCCATTATACCAAATTTCGTAATCTTAGGTTAAAAAAAAAAAGGCAGTCTCCCCCCTGGGGGCCACACCCTCTCGTCCATGAGGTTAGACAATAGGAGTCTCACGCCGCCTAAAATGTGGCTGGGGAAAATGCCTACTAATATGCAAAGTTTCCAGTTCCTAGCATAAAAACTATGGTTGTACATAATGTCTTTGAAGGAACCACGGGGGTCGTCCACTTCATCGCGAAGGAAGACCAGGAAAGGTTCCGCCCTTTCCAAGGCGTGGCCAAGGTGAACATCTATATTTATACAAAATTTAGAATGTTTCTCGTGAAAAAAAAAAAAGCCCTTGAATAACGACCTTGGTCGAAACCGCCTGGGGAGGGTGGAACTAGGGGTGCCACCATGGTCGTAACGTAGCGTGAATTAAGCTTTACCATTGTACAAAATTTGTGTTCCTAGGTTAAAAAAAAAAAAAAAAAACGCCATGCCTAACGGTTTTGAATGGGACGATCCGTGGCCGCCACCCTATGGAGGGTGGCCCTCGGGGAACCCATCCTGTCTGAAACCTGGGTCGAGGACAGGTCTGCTGTTGTGCAAATGTCGTTTTCGTATCACTGCTCCAATAACGCCTCAGCCTCATCTTTCAAGAAAGTGCATTAACTTCGTGAGGGAAGGAAGGGGGGAGTGAGGGAGGGAAGGAAGGAGGGAAGTAGTGAAACATGTACTGACACAGATGGTCCGCCTCTGTGGGTGCTAAATAATAATAATAATACATATATATATATATATATATATATATATATATATATATATATATATATCTATATATAGAGAGAGAGAGAGAGAGAGAGAGAGAGAGAGAGAGAGAGAGAGAGAGATTTCACCATGCCGCACTACCGTTTAAGGTAAACCTCGTCCATGTACCCCTGCAATCCATCATGCCAAAACGTTCTCGGTCTTCACTTCCTCAATCTACAAAGGTATGCGATGCCATAAATAACCTTTGTTGACATTATGCGACTATGTTTTTCTCAGTTCATTCCCTCCTCTCTCTCTCTCTCTCTCTCTCTCTCCGCCAAATTCTTGATCCTCTTTCCAGCCATTCACTCTTTCACAACATATTCTCCTGCGATTTTTTCTTGTACCTTTGACCCATCGCCTCCTTCTCCCTACTCCTCCTTTCTCTCTTACTAGTCTCATCTCATCCTCCCCTTCTCCTTCTCTCTCTCTGTCTCCCTCACCCTTGGCCTTTCTTTCCTTACTCTTTTTTACTCCCCTCCTCCTGTGATCACCATCTCCCCCTATCCTCCTGTCTCCCCCTCCCTCTCTCTCTCCCTCTCTTCTCTCTCTCTCCCTCTCTCTCTCCCTCTCTTCTCTCTCTCTCCCTCTCTTCCTCTTCTCTCCCTCCCTCTATTTCATTCACTCATATTTGCCAATTAATTGCACTATTCACTCTAAAATTGTCAAGAAACTAACACCTGATAATACAACTATCAGTGAGAGAGAGAGAGAGAGAGAGAGAGAGAGAGAGAGAGAGAGAGAGAGAGAGAGAGAGAGAGAGAGAGTGGCCGGAACCAAGAAACCTTTTGCCCGTCTGATAAAAAGCACTTGGAAGCTGAGTCGCTGCAGTACGCTTAATCTCCCAAGTAAACACAAGCAAATGGACGCAGAACACAGGAGAGAGAGAGAGAGAGAGAGAGAGAGAGAGAGAGAGAGAGAGAGAGAGAGAGAGAGAGAGAGAGAGAATTTGTAACCATCTGTTGAGCGGTTATGTGTCAGACAGGTTATGTATGATTGATGGCTGACTTTATGAGTCTCTCTCTCTCTCTCTCTCTCTCTCTCTCTCTGCATTCCTCTATATTTTTATATTATCGATCATTCAATCTATCAATTAACCAGTCAATCAATCAATCAATCAATCAATCTATCTATCTATCTACCTCTTTCTACCTATCCCTCTCCACCATGAAAGCTTAAACAAAAACAGATAATTCAATAACACCAGCGATATCCAATCCCCATTTAGCAAACAGGACAACAAACAAGCAAGAAAAGAAGTGATGAAGACAGGGATGCAGGTAATCAAATAAGAGTGGGCACGCGGCCACACAAACAAAAGCAATATAAATGCATTACAGAGGCGGAAGCAATAATGTGGGCAGGTGGGCTGGCACGGAAGGAAGGGTTGGTGGGTTGGCAGGTAGGGTGGCAAGTGAGTAGGAAGGTGAGCAGTTAGGTAGGTAGGGAAGGAAGTGATGGTGGGTTGGCAGGTAGGTTGAGTAGGAAGGTGAGCTGAAGGAAGGGTTGGTGGGATGGCAGGTGAGTAGGAAGGTGAGCTGAAGGAAGGGTTGGTGGGATGGCAGGTGAGTAGGAAGGTGAGCTATTAGGTAGGTAGGGAAGGAAGGGTTGGTGGGTTGGCAGGTAGGTTGGCAGGTGAGTTGGAAGGTGAGTAGTTCGGCAGGTAGGGAAGGAAGGGTTAGGGGGTTGGCAGGTAGGTTGGCAGGTGAGTAGGAAGGTGAGCAGTTAGGCAGGTAGGGAAGGAAGGGTTGGTGGGTTGGCAGGTGAGTAGGAAGGTGAGCTATTAGGTAGGTAGGGAAGGAAGGGTTTGTGGGTTGGCAGGTGAGTAGGAAGGTTAGCAGTTCGGCAGGTAGGGAAGGAAGGGTTAGGGGGTTGGCAGGTAGGTTGGCAGGTGAGTAGGAAGGTGAGCAGTTAGGTAGGTAGGGAAGGAAGGGTTGGTGGGTTGGCAGGTAGGTTGGTATTTGAGTAAGTTGATGGACAATTAGGTAGGTAAGTAGGAGGGAGGAGAGGCATGCAGGCAGGATAAGATGTAGTTACTGTAGGGTTGGTAGATAGGCAAAAAGGTAGGTGGGTAGGTAGGTAGGTTTGTAAGTATGCACGTAGGTAAGAAGGAACAAAGAAGTTAGATAAGATACGTAGAGAGGTTGGTAAGTAGGTAGAAAGTGGAGAGGTTAGAAGTTAGTGCGGGTGAGTTGGTGGGTAGCTGAGTTGGTAGGTATGTAGGTAGGTGGGTGTATGTAAGTAGGATGCTAGAAAGGGAGGGAGATATGTAGGTTTTCGGACGTGTAAATATAGGGCTGCCGGTGTGTTGGTTGGATCGTAGGAGGGGGAAATGTGTGAGGCAGTTAATAAATATGACAGGAAGGCAGACAGACATCAATAGTAGGCAGGCACGAAGGTAAATAGGGAGGTAGGACGGCAGGATGGGCAGAACTGTAGGTAGGTAGGGAAGTTAATAAGGGTGGACAGAATGGTCAGTCGGTCGGTGCGTAGGTAGGTATATAATAAGGAAGGGAGGTAAGTTGCGTAGGAAGGTCGGGAAGAGCGGTAGGAATGTAGCGAGGCAAGAAGGGTATGCATGTAGATAGGCAGGGGGAGAGTGTGGCCGAATGTACCGACCGGCTCATAGGTAGAACGGAAGGGTAGGAAGTAGAAAGGAAGGAAAAACTGACGGATAGCAAGGCAAGCAAATATGTAGGTAGGTAGGTAAGGTAAGCAGGAAGGGGAACAGTAAAGTAGGTAGTTAGCTTCGTAGGCAGAAAGGTATTTAGTATTTAGACAGAGAGATAGGTAGGTAAGCAGGCCATGTATTTCGATAGGTAAGTATTCAGACAAGGAGACAGACATAGATATTCATTTAAAGCCGACAGAAAGAAAAAGCAAACATTAGGAAAGAAGAAAGAGGGAAGGAAAGAAGGGGTGGAGGAAAGGAATGGGGAAGGAAAAGTGACAACAGAGATGAAAGTAATTGGAAATGATGGAAGACAGGTAAGAAAGACGAAAGAATTGCACAGGACTGACATATTTGTAGGAAAGAGGGAAAGGAAACATGGCGAGAGAGAAAAGGAAAATAAATTAAGAGGAATGCCGGAAGGACTGAAGGAAGAATAAGTAAAAGAAGGGAAGGAGAATGGGACATCTTTGTTATTCCTTTCCATTCCTTTTTGTCTTCTCCCCTTTCCTTCTCTGTCACTGTTGGCTTTCTTTCTTTATATACTTCGTCCCATTATTTTTACACACATTCTCCTGGTTTTCTTCCTTCTTCTTCTTCCCTTTTCTTTCTCCCCCTTCCTCCATTCCTTCCAGCATTTCACCTATACCAGTACAAACAGCAGAAAGTGAAAGACGAAAGAAAAAAATAAGTACAAAATAGGAACAAGGAAAATGGAAAACGAAACTAAAAATAGGGGAAAGAAATGAAGGAAAGAAGTAAAGAGATGAAGCAACGAGAAAAAATGATTTTAAAAAATGTGTGGAAAATAGGGATAGAATGATGATGATGATGATGATGATGATGAAGATAAAGGTGGTGATAGTGGTGATGATGGTGATAATGGCGACGGCGACGACGAGCACATGACGTGAAAAAAAAAAAAAAAAAAAAGGAATGGAGGGGGAAAATGAAGCGCAATAGTGAAAAATGGTGGAAGAAAGACGGTAGGGAAAAGAGAAAAGAGGGAGAGAGAAGGGGGAGAGAGAGAGAGAGAGAGAGAGAGAGAGAGAGAGAGAGAGAGAGAGAGAGGAGGGGAGAGTGGATGGAAGAAGACGGAGAGGTAAAGAGAGATGAAAGAGGGGGAAGGGGAGGGATAGGAAGGAGGGAAGGAGGGAGAGAGGAAAAAGGTTGGGATGAGGGAGGGAGGGAGGGAGGGAGAAGGGAAGCAGTGTATAAAGGACAACAAATTACAGAGGAAAAGAAACTGCAAAAAAAAGCTATTGGTCCTTTCGAGGCTTTTTGAAATAGGGTAAGATATAATTTATGTAACTATTGTATGAGTAAACGACATGGATAGTAATGTAAGGGGTGAGGGAGAGAAGGGAGGAGAAAAGAGGTGAAAAGAAGGTGGGGGAGGAAGGGAGGTAAGGAGAGAGGACCAGGTGAGGGAAAGAGAGAGGAAAAAGCGAGGGAGGGACGGAGGGAGGGGGGTTGGATGTTACAGACGAAGAAGGGAGGGATGGAGCGAGGAAGAGAAGGGAGGCAGCAGACGGAAGGAGGGAAGGAGAAAAGGTAAAAAGGAAGGATGGTAAAGAGGAAGGAGGGAGAGAGGAACGATGGACGATAGATGGGAAGGAAGAGGGGATGGGTGAACTGCGAAGGGAGGATGGGAGGGAGGGTGGGAAAGGGGAAAGACGGGAGAGAGAGAGAGAGAGAGAGAGAGAGAGAGAGAGAGAGAGAGAGAGAGAGGAGAAGAGAATAGAGAGGGAAGAAGAGAAGGAAGGAGAAAGGAAGGTGAGTAAAACAGAGAGCACGAAGAGAAAGAGGGAGGAGGGAAGGGAAGAAGACAGAGATGGAAGGGAGAAAGAGAGGAAGAAGAGGAAGACAGAGAGGAAGCGAGGAAAGGAGGAAATGAAATTGGAAGGTAAGTACGAGGAACTGAGAGAGGGAAAGAGGGAAGGAGATAAAGAGGAAGAAGGAGGAAGGTAAAGAGGAGGGAGGGTGAAGGGAGAAGGAATGCAAGAAGGGGAGAAAGCATGCAAAGCAACCAGGAATGTAAGCAAAGGAGTTGTGTGGCAAGAGGTAGGGAGGGAAAGTGAAGGAAAGAGGAGAAATGAATGCTGGAAGGAGAAGGAAGAGGAGGAAGAGAGGAAAGAGATGGAAGGAAGAGGAGTGAAAGAAGGAAGAGAGAGATGGAGAAAAGAGAAGGGAAAGAAGGAAGAAAATTAAAGAGGAGAAAGTAATGGAAACGAATAATGAATGACAGAGGAAGGAGAGAACAGAATGCAAACGGAGAGAAAAAAGGAAGGAGAGGACAAACATGAAGAAACAGACGACTAACAGGAAACAAGAAAAAGGAGGAAGGGGATAAAGGAAGAGAAGGCAAAGAGAGAGAAGAAGGGAAGAAAAGAAGAAAGAAGAAGAGAAGGAAGAAAGAAGATATGGAAGAGGGATAGATGGAGAGAAGAAGAAAGAAATAGTAAGATGGAAGACGAAGTGAAGAAAGAAAATCACCCGAAAGAAATAAAGAAAGAAAAGAGAATTAAAATGACTGAAGGAAAGAAGAATTATCTAACCGTGAGAGGAAGGAAGGAAGGAAGGAAAGAGAGAAGGAAGGAAGGAAAGATGGAAAGAAAGAAGAGAGACATCACAAAATAGAAAGAAACGAAAGTAAGAAGGAAGGAATGACGGAATGAAGATAGGAACGTAGGATTTAAAGATGACTCGGGAGAAGAAAGAAAGCAATGAAGGAGGAAAGGAGGGGACGATGACTGCGGAGAAGGAAGGAAGGAACGAAGGAAGGACCACCCCGGGACGGCAGTAAAACCGAGGATATTAATTTTCATCTCCAACACTTTTACGAGCAGAGAGTGTGTTGATAGATCGTCAGATAGACAGACGGACTGCCTGATAGACACAGGTAGGTAAAAGAAAAGACAAGTAGACAGCTAGATAGATAAACGACCAGATGGATAGATACAGATGTGGAGAGACTAGGAACAACAAGATTAATACTCGTACATATGTGCCACTTAAATCAATCGTCTATATTATTACCAGGCACTCTATATCCTGAATACATAGAGACAGATGGATAATAAGGATGCATTAACTGATACATGTGAGACTATGGATGATGAAGAGATATATGTTGCATTGTAATAAACACTGACATTAGTAAAAATTTGTGATCCTCGTATTTCTCACGATTGATTAATTGGGAAAGTTCAATAATTTGGCACTGGATATAATGTAAAAGCGAAAGAATCCTTGCTATCGAGGAGAAACCAAGATTAAATATAAGGTACAGTAAATGGAACTAAATTAACTTATGAATTAAACTAAAGGTCAAAAAACAGGGAGAATCATCAGTTCTAACAAACGTCAATGGTTAGATGGTGGGAGGACTGCCAAATTTAATGCAGAAATTGTAAAGTACTAAATGTAGACAAGTGCACAGGAGAAACCAAGTGTAAATGACGAAAAATCTATATCTCTCTATCGATCTATATATCTGTCTATTTACCTATCTATCTATCTACCTATGTTACTGGGCACAATAAAATAAACTAGCAATATAAGTCTGTCATCGGAACGAGACTAGTAAAACCACAACAAAAGCGACCCTATGAACTATTGACACCCATCGACCCTCCCAGTTGTGTTTTGCAGAGGGGTGTTGAGGATGAGGTGAGTTTAGGGTAAGGAGGTACTGCCTGTGGGGATCGGCTAATCAGTATATTCTCAAGGGCAAATTTCCTGCCGTCTCCTCACAATAAGCTCTTATCCAATGGGAGGCTCAGTACGTGTGCTCTCACTCCTCTTAGCTATCCTTAAAGCTCAGTGGGATGCGGCAGTACCTGTAATGTCATCCTTGGCTCCTCCCTGTCCGTGATCACAGAGAGAGAGAGAGAGAGAGAGAGAGAGAGAGAGAGAGAGAGAGAGAGAGAGAGAGAGAGAGAGAGAGATTAAATATGTTTTCTTACTACATCAAGAAGTCTCAGTAAAAGACAATCCATAATAATAATGCAACTCTGGCTTTAACAATTATATTTACTGTATTTCAAGCAAGGCAAGTTAGAGTCCGTATCATACACTGAATACGAATTACTTAAGAAATCTTCAGAGATCATCGAACCCTCTGTGGGAAGAAAGGCTGAAAGAATTAAATTTACGTTCCATATCTTGGCAATCAGAAAAGGTTTGACTAAGGTATTTAAATGTATGGAAATATTGAAAACTGGCGGTACTAGTGAAGCTCTGAGCGTATTTAAACAAGGTGGAATGAATTAAACAGGCTTCGAGGAAAACTGTAAACATGGCATTTGGTGTAAAGTTGCAAAAGTTTTATGCATAATTTGGGTAGACATAATTATTACCGAACTGTAAAGAATGCAAGATGAGACTGGTACGCAGTTAGCATGATCATAAGTTTTTAGGTTTATATATTCGAGTGTGCTTTTCCATATATAAAGTCCTCTAAAGTCTCATGTCTGTTTTTATTTTATTACTTTTCCAGACATGTCCGACTAGAGAGAATGGTGGTTAGGTGAGGGAAAGGAGATGGGCAAATAGCTTCCTGGTTTTGTGCTATCCTTGTCATTTTCTCGTTGTGCTGTTAAAGTATTCTCTTTAGAAAGGATTTATCAAAACACACCGGCCTTTACAGTTATCCTCATATGTTTTAGAATACTGGAAAAAGGTAAAGAAATAAATATATCTTAATTAATGACCGAACAGAAAAGCAAGAAACAGAAAAACTAGGACGGATCATGACATGGGATATTTGTAGAAAAACGTAAAAAAAAAAAAAAAAATCTCGGAGACAAGAATGAACCGAACGCCTAAGGTACTTTTCCTTTCACTCCATCGACACTAGCCTTGGACCCATGCCCTTGATATTGATACTTGCCCTAGATACAGTATGACTAGTGGCTACCAACCTGCATGAAAGGAGGTTTCTGATTCAAGGCGACCAGAAGTTAAGAACCCGAACAAGCAGACAGACAGATAGACGTGTGGACGAACTAAGGACATTGCCTACCTGTTATGCAAAGTAATAACATGAACATTCACACAAACACGCACACATACGAACACAATCCTTCCCTACACACACACACACACACACACACACACACACACACACACACACACACATAAAACACCTCCCTACAACCACAACGTACACACACAGACTAGGTCACAAGCACTCACGCACAAACACACACATCCACACACAGGGCAGACAAACACACACACACAGTTGAGTACACATACACAAGAGGAGAGGGGGTAAAAATAGGGGAGGGGGATTCAGTGCAGAGAAGAGGTTCCCTGGGGAGTGGTCACTAGCACCTGTGGGGGAGGAAGAAGAAGGCGAGAAGAGGGAGGAGGAAGGACGGGGGAAGAGGGAACAGGAAGGAGGAAGGGATAGGAGGGTGAAGGAAAAACGGAAGGGATGGTGAGGAAAAAAGGAAAGAGCAGGAAGGGGAAAGAGACAGGAGGGAAGAGGGGGGAACAGGAAGGGGGAAAGGATAGGAGGAAAGAGGGAAAAAGGAAGGGATGGTCAGGAGAGAAAGAGAGAATGGGAAGGGGAAAACACACAGGAGGGAAGATAGGAAAAGGTAGAGGTAGGGAAGAGGGAAGGAGAAGACAGGAATGGGAGAGGAAGGCGGGAAACAGAATGAATGGAGGAGGAAGGGAGGACAGAGAACAGGAGAGGGGAAAGTATGAGAAGGGTGGGGAATATGGGATTAAAAGGAAGTGAGGGAGAGAAGATAAAGGGAAAATGTGTGGGGGAATAGGGGGGATGATAATGAGACAGAGAAAAAGAGAAGGGAGAGGACAGGAAGAGGAGAGGGATAGCGGGAGGGAGGGGAAAAGGAAGTGATGTGGAGGAGGTGAGGAGAGAAATGACGAAGAGGAAAGGAAAGGATTAGGAAAAGAATAAGAAAAAAATAGTGAGAAGGGGGAAAGGAATGGGGAGAGGGAGGATAGTAAGAGGAAAGGGATAGGAGGTGAGGGGGAAAGGAGGAAAAAGAAAAAAAATGAGAGGGATGGTAAGCGAGGAAGACAAAAGAGATGGAGAGAGAGAGATAAGGTTGGTAGTAGATCACGAGGAAGAAGAAAGGGTTGAGGAGAGAAAGGAGGAGGGAGGAGAGGAAGGAGTGAGGAATGGGCTGAAGGCAGAGAGGGAAAGGGGGAGGGGAGGCAGCTGGCAGGAAGTAGAGAATGGGGAACGGAATGCGGAAGAGAGGAGAGAAGTGGGGAGGGATTGGGAGAGCGGGATTAAGAAAGAAGGAAAGGGAGATAGAGGGGAAAAGGCAGGAAAGAAAGGAAGGGGAAAAGAGTGGGGAATGAAGAATGGATTGGGAAGTTGAGGGGAAGCAAAGGAACGTGCCAATATGGTAGGAAAGAATTCAGACAAGTGGAAATGCCCGAGAAATGAACATGAGAATGGAGGAGACAGGACAGACATAAGAGAAAGTGAGGGAAGGAGAGAGGCTGATCGTAAAAACCTTCTCTCTAAACACTTGAGAAAAATACTGAATCTCTTCCCCATAAAAGTCTCTTCCAAGATTTCTAAGAATGGAGAGTTCCTTAAGGCCTGTGTTGACGGTTATGCAAACTGTTAACAGCTGCTTTTACTGGAGAATGTCTTGCAGTAAATAAGTAATATTTTTTAACTTTGTTCGTCTGCCTACTGACTCTCGATTATATGTTTTTTTCGCCCACACCTCTGTTATTAACTACATGCTATCAATCCATAAACCATCCATACAGATAACACTCCTCGATATCAGTCCATCCAGAGTTCAATCCACCTATCACTCCTGACAGTCATTTGTTGATCTACCAAGACATCTGTCCATCTGTCTATCCGAGTCTTATAGTCCGCTTATCCCATGATCCATCCATTTATCTGCCCATTCACTCATCCATCCATCTCTCGGTCTATTCATCTTCCAGTCCATTCACTCACAACATAACCATCCACCTAAAATACTAAACGATTCCATCATTCTTTTCCGTCTGCCTGTATGTCTGCCCATTCATTCATTTGTCTATCTATCGACCTATCCATCTAAACACTATCTATCTTTCCGACCAGCATTATTAACTATCCACTCATTACCTCTCAGTCAACCCAAGCATCCATCCATGTACCAATCCATCTATAGTCGGATTCCCGCCTGTTTGCGGCTTGGGTGTGGCCAGCACCTGTGGGCAATGGTGCCACGTTTCCCCAACTTGCGATGTGAAACGGAAGCTATTTATGTACAAGGCATCACAAATTCGATAAATTCAGATGAATAAAACTTACACTTGTGTATTTTGATGGATGAATCAACAGTAATCTTATTATGCATAAAATATTTATACAGTAACACAGAAACATGGCATACATATTGTACAGTGTTGCTAAAAGATATTGTAGTCACTTTTATTGGTTTTTAGCGTAGTTTTAGGGTGGGTAATAATATCACAGTTATGGATATAAGATAATGAGCCTGAAAAAAGAAGAAATATGCCAATATCCAAAGTAAAAGAAATAATTCATGTAATTCTTGTGAGTGGCAATACACATCCATCTGGCCTAAAATAAATGTCCCAAGGGAGAATGAGGAGATTCAATGTCCCAAGAGAGAGAGAGAGAGAGAGAGAGAGAGGCATGCATTGAATGCATTGTCGGCATCACTTAATATAACAAAACCAAATTAACAAATGAAAGCACAATTATAAATAACTTATAAAAGAATCAAAAGTACTCAGGGTGGCTCACATTTCCCGCCAGGAGAGAGAGAGAGAGAGAGAGAGAGAGGGGGGGGAGGGGGGAGAGAGAGAGAGAGGTCTGTCACTGCCTTTGTATTCATTTGTTCCTTTGTACATACTGCACACACTGATATACATTGTTCCTATTGATGCACATATATCTATACACGTAATTTTTCTCTCTCTCTCTCTTCTAATACTGACCACGTGGTAGGTGAATCCAGCCCCCCCTTCCCCTCTCCTCCCTTCTTAATCCCTCCTGGGTGTCTCAGGTCAAATCCCCCTTCACACTTCCCCTCCCCCCTGGACCACTACGTCGGGGTGTATGAATCAGTAACGTAACAAACCTCTCAGCAGACAGTAACTTTGACACTCCATCTACTACTAAATATAACAAAACCAAATTAACAAATGAAAGCACAATTATAAATAACTTATAAAAGAATCAAAAGTACTCAAGGTGGCTCACATTTCCCGCCAGGAGAGAGAGAGAGAGATAACGGTATAGAAAACGTGGCAACACTGTACACAGGTGCGAGCCGCGCCACGGCCGCGAGCGCGCGCGAGTCCTACTATACCTACAAACACCTTCACCACTGCATCCACCCTGCTCTATCAGATTCTATCCATCTATCCACCTATGCATCCGCAGTGAGTGGATTACCCCCCTCCACAGAGAGAGAGAGAGAGAGAGAGAGAGAGAGAGAGAGAGAGAGAGAGAGAGAGAAGCACATTTCTTCCATAAGAACATATAAACAATCCCTCTCTACCACTGCCACCTCTCCTCTCTCTCTCTCTCTCTCTCTACCTTCTAAAGCACATGTTCACATCGCCACTCACATGTCCGTCTGTCTCATTCCCATCTTAACCATCCAAAAACCTTCAAGGTCCATACACAGTCCTCATTCTCACACTTCCTTCACACACACACACACACACACACACACACACACACACACACACACACACACACACACACACACCTCCATCCATAAATCCCCAGGCCTACTTCAAAGCGTCGCTGCGCACACACATACGTGTCTCACACACATGCCTTACCTTCAGTCATGTCTCAGCCACACATCTGTAAGGAACTGAGTGTGGCCGGAAGTATTACCCCCTTGCCACACACACATTCTAACTTCCTTATGTGCCTCTTGCCTTCCCTTGCCTATTCTTGCCTCATTCTTTATTGTCTTTTTTCTCCATGCCTCTCTCTGCCTTCCTTCACTTTTCTCTGCCCTATCTAGCCCTTCTACGTATCTCCTTGGCTTATTCTGTATCAGTCGTATTTTGCCTTTTCTTGCCTTTTCCTGCCTTATCTCGCTTCTCCTTGCCTTATCTTGCCTGATCTCGCTTCTCGTTGTCTCATCCTGCCTTACCAAGTCTCTCACTGCTTTATCCTGCTAAATCTTGCTTCTCCCTGACTCTCGCTTCCTCACCTCGCCCTTCCCATACTCATTCTGCTCTCCCCTGCTCTTCCTGCCTTACCTTGGCTCGTTTTCCCTCTCTTTGCCTTTCTCTGCCACACCCTGCCTCATTTCGCCCCTCCCGTACTCTCTGCCGTTCCTTGCCTCCCCATGCCTCACCTTGCTTCTTTCTCCCTCAGTGTCTCTGTCTCTCTGCCACTCTTGTTCTCTTTCATTACTTATCCACATAATCCTTTAAGATACTGAGTTAAAGACACACACACACACACACACACACACACACACACACACACACACACACACACCAATACAGTGTCAACACCAAGAGTTTTGTTAATCTCGTAACTGTGTTAAAACTTGATTAAATTTTGCTATGCTAGCCAATAAGATCAAAGCAGATTGAAATTATTGTACCTGCGCTTCTCTTGTCCCAAAATCAGACGTGTAAAGGGATTATTAACCGCAGCTGATAATATTCCCCACTGGCACACAGACTGGGTACACCCCTTTAAAAATGCATGTGCGATCCTCTGTCTATCACACACACACACACACACACACACACACACACACACACACACACACACACACACACACACACACACACACACACACACACACACACACACACACACTAATTATCAGCCTCATTTTCGTTTCCTGTCCCCCATCGCTCCCTTCGCCTTCCTCTCTCACCCTAGCCTTCCCTCCCTTCGTCTGAGTGCCCCCTTCTCTATAATTTCCTGCTCCCATCCCTCTCACACCTTGCTCCCCATCCCTTCTCACTCTTTGCTCCTCTTCTCTCTCTCTCACTCCCTGACCTCCACCCTCTCACCTCTTGCTCCTCTTCCCGCTAGCGAAATATTATTTAGTTACCCATCAGCCCCCTTGTTTTCACTCTCTGCCCCCTCAGCCTCACCCACCATCTGCCTCACTCCCTATCCCTTCACTTATTCTCTGCCCCCTCCCCACAAACTCACCGCATCCGCCCCTTCTCTCTCTCTCTCTCTCTCTCTCTGTCCGTTTGTCTCTGTTACCTTGCTTTCCCCAACCAGTCAGTTTCTACTAATCGTGTCTTTAACGTATCAGCCGACCAAATATTTCAGTTAGTTATTCGGCAAAATAATCTTTTAATAATTACTTAACTATCCAGCCACTCGGTGTATCAACACATCATTCATCTCAATCGACCCATTACCTCCCCATCACCCACCGACCACCCATGCCAACAGAAAAGGCAAAACCCTCTCTACAGCCTGGTACCTTTTAACTGTTTGCCACACTGCCCCTAGCGTTTTTTGTGTATGCCTGTAGTGGTCACACACACTGAAAAGTTTTGAAAAGCGCTGAATCGCTGAAATATATTTTATCGATGCCACTAAAAATACTGAAAGCATTCAACTTCTCACTAAAACTGAAATTGAAATTCATTTAATGACGAAATAAAATATACAAAAGACACTGTAAAACCATATATAACTGAAATTTCTACGTCCATTAAAATGTAAATTATTGCCCGAGTGCTTCACAAATTGCCATATGCATCCACACTTCCTAAAGAAGGAAACTAATTTATGTGGGTGACAATCCAGTTGTAAGTTACACATAATTTTCATCTTTTCCTTGTGTCGCTTTACGTCTCAGTAAGGATCAGCTGTTGCTTACTGCCTTAAGCATCATGTGTGTTCTTTGTGCTCTTTGAAGCAAAGAATCAAAATGATAATGAACTTAGATATAGATTATAATAGCTATGGTACTCTTGTGCCATAATTCAGAGCTCTGTTACCGCGGTAAGTAGCTGCACACCACATTGCAAGCCTCAGTGTCTGCTAAAATGAACAAAACCTCAGCAAAGAATATACGGCATTATGTTTTACACTGAATCTCAGTGTCAAATAAACAACTGATATTAATTTTATAAAACCTTTACAAGTCATGTAGAATTTCGCCATATCACGAAAAAGGATAGTGTGAGGCTTTTCTTTTATGAAGCGGATCAGAAAAGGAAGACATCAGTGATGTTTACATGCCTCTTCCATACAGTGCTAATAGCTTATCTCCTCAAGAGAAAACATAAGCATATTAAAGAGACACCATAGTGAGCAATGAGGACGATTGTTATATCTGTAAGTCATTTGCATACCTCCAGATTTAACAGCAATTATGTGTCACACGCAAATGGAAGGAATCATTCTCAATTTTGTGTTTCATTATCATCATTATCACTGGATCTCAGTTTTCCATGCTGTATTGTACTGTACATTGTTTGGGAAGGATCCAAATCTCAGAAAAGAAAATAGGCAAATAGAAGTAACTACATGACAGTAGTGATACAAACTCTAACGTATGGAAGTGAAGCTTGGACCTTGTTGGAGGGACAGAAGTCAAGAGTGAGAGCAGTAGAAATGAGTTATCTGAAAGGAGCATGTGGAGTGTGAAGATTTTTTACATGTTTCATGTTTTCTGTAAAACTTCAAACTTCATCTTCTGGTTCCTTCTTTACGCACACACACACACACACACACACACACACACACACACACACACACACACACACACACACACACACACACGCAGCTCAAACACCAAATAGGAAAGACAGTGATGTGATAAACAAGCAATATACCTACACATGATTACTCGTATATATGTCAACATTCGTATTTAATTTCTGTGTATTTATTCTGATCGCTCTCATCTTAAATGTCTGGACCAACTTGCCTAGCCCCGGGCTCCTACACTCCTCATGGGGCAATGTAGGATTGGATGATGGATGGATGGATGGTATTTATTCGGATTCGAAATTTTCACATCTGATAATACTGAATTCGAGTAACTGAAAATTATAGCATCTAATAACTTTTTATTTAATACGCATATACAATACGTGGCTATCGCATTTGATGTCATTACAAAACAATAATATCCGACTTTCCTTCATAACTAAGTTCCATTGCTTTGGTAAGGGCAAGCAAAAAGAAACACAAAAACAAAGAGAAAGTGGTTGTCAACAGTAACTTTAATGGCACAAATTTCTACTCTCTCAGCTCATCAACGCCTTGCAAGTTGCTATTGATCACCAGTTGCTTTGGCCCTTTCTGTCGTCTGGTCACACTTCAGGAGTTGTATTCTGTTTCAGGTTCTTCTAGTACCTTCATTTCACAATCCTTCGCCTTGTAATTTCCTTTGTCATAATCTCTCGCTCATCTGCGCCTTTTTATTTACTCCTTCTTCTCTTCCAATAGCGTGCTACATAATTATTATATTTTTCCTTCTATCCGCTTTCTCTCAGCCACCTCCTTTTCGTTCTCCCTCACTCCCTCTTTTCCATGTATCATTTTCCATATTCACTTCCCTGTGTTTTAAAGTTATATGTTACTTAATTTTTTTTTTTTTTTCCCCCTTCCTTTCTCTGCGCCTCTCCATTCGTTTCCTTTTTATTTTTTTCCACACTCCTCATTCGTCTTTACCTACGACATCCTATCAACGAATCCCCAGTTACCTCTTCATTCCCTCCTTCATCTTAACTCTCTCTCTCTCTCTCTCTCTCTCTCTCTCGGCCGGGCCACTAATTTTTCAGCGCCAGTCTGGTGGGGTGAGATAGCAAGGGGGCAGTATGGAGTCACAAGGCAACCCCACTGATAGGGAGGGGAAGGGAGGGGAAATTCGGCTGCTACTACGAATTCAGAGGACTACAACGAATTCGTAAGGCTACAACGAATTTAGGACTCCAGCGTTTTCGGGGAATTATGACGAATTAAGAGGCTATAACGAAATGAGGAGGTTAAGAAGAAATGAGTGTGAGTGTACAGACGCGGGTGAAGGTTTTATTGATACATGGTGTTGAAAGAGAGAGAGAGAGAGAGAGAGAGAGAGAGAGAGAGAGAGAGAGAGAGAGAGAGAGAGCAGTGTGACGGTGGAAAAACAAGGGAGATAAACAGAGGACGAGGAAAGGAAAGAGGAATGGGAAAGAGAGGGAAGAAGGGAGAGGGAGAGAAGAGAGGGAAACGTGTGTGTAAGGGAGAAAGGGATGGAGGATCGAATGTAGGTAAAGAGTTATATGAGGAGGGAAAAGAAAAGAGGGAGAGAAGAGAAGGAAGGCTAGGTGTGTGAAGAGGGGAGAGGAAAGAGGGAGGGCAGAAGGGGAGAGGGAGGGAGAGAACAATGGGAAAGAGGATGAGGTGTGTTTATGGAGGGGAAGGGAGAGACGGAAAGAACGGTAGACAGAGAAAAGGGAAGAACGGGAAAGAACAGAGTGAGACATGGGAGAAGTGTGTTGGGGAGAGAGGGAGGGAGAAAGGACGCGGAGAGTTAAATGGGTAGAGGGAGCGAGGGGAGACGGAATGATGAAAGGGAAGAAGGGAGGAAGTATATGGGGGAAGTGAGAGGTTGCAGTATAGGGAAGAAGAGTAGAGGAAAGGAAGATGCGAGAGAGAAGAGACAGAATAAGAAGAAAGTGGTAAAGGAGGATGTAGGAAATGTACCTGAGAAAATGAAGGGTGGGGAAACGGAAGAGAAGGGTGAGGAGTGTTGAAAAGAAATGAAGAGAAAGACTGAGATAAAGGATGGGAGTAGGACGTAAGGCGAGAGGGTCGGGGAGGAGAAAAGAAAGGGGAAGATGAAAGGTAGAGAGGCTGAGGAGAAGGGGTGGGAGGAAGGAGTTTGTATGTGTGTGTGTGTGTGTGTGTGTGTGTGTGTGTGTGAGAGAGAGAGAGAGAGAGAGAGAGAGAGAGAGAGAGAGAGAGAGAGAGAGAGAGAGAGAGAGAGAGAGAGAGAGAGAAATCAAAACCAGAGGATGGATGACGCCAGCGGGGGGAAGGAAGGAGAAAGGATGAGGTTGGAGAGGGACAAAATGGAGGGGATAGAGTGGGGGAAGGTGGCGTGTGGAGGGGGAGACGATAAGGGGGAAGGGGGAGGTCAGGGAGGGTAAATCTTTGGACCCCTGGCCAAGATCCTGACGCTGGAGTTTGGCAGGGGCAGCACGGAAAGCGTCAGGGTCAATATTTAAAAACACTCTTCATCTTAAGTTCGATATAAGATGATTTGATTACACTTTCGTCTTAACACATATAGATCCAATACACTTCAGCCACACATACAGCTACAATATACAGATACAATACACTTCAGCCACACATACAGCTACAATACACATACAGCTACAATACACTTCGCAGCCAACCTAGCAAGCTTAATAAAGTAAAAAAATACGAAATACAAAACAATTAATGGTGTCAATAATTTGCTTCGGATATCTGTTTATCGTGAAAGTGGCTTAAGATTCTTCATATATACTAACTCGGGGTGAGAGGACGGGGGCGAAGTGTCGTAAGAAGCCCGAACTGTCCGGAACGGGGCCAATTTATTGTCAATGGAGCCGAATTGGTAGGAGGAGAGTCGAATTGTTTTCAGAAGTGTCGAATTGCAAAAAAAAAAAAAAAAAAGCCAAACGGGGATGAGTTGTACTAACCCATCTCTAAAGGGGACTTTTTTTTTTTATTTTTTTATTCATACACTCTACAGTCGATTATATCTGCGTTTGGAGAGGCCTTTTTATCTAGTTACAGTATATTTAGTTTTCTATAATATCTCCTTTACGGGAGGTGTACGCTGGATGGACTTAATCGTCTGGTGTGGCAAGAACAAAATATAAAATATTTGACCGGATTGGGAGGGGTAAGGAACAGACGGCTATTGGGAGTTGAATTGTTCTGTTAGGCAGACGAAGTGTGTAATACGTGACGAGGGTGTCGGTGGGAGTGTTCGGTATGGCTGAAAAATAGGTGAAAGTGTGGGGTGAAAGTGAGAGAAGGTGATGATGATGATGATGATGATGATGGCGATGCTGCTGCTGCTGATGATGATGATATTCTGGAGGAGGAGGAGAAGGAGGAGGAGAAGAAGAAGAAGAAGAAGAAGAAGAAGAAGAAGAAGAAGAAGAAGAATGATGAGGAGGAGAAGGAGGAGGAAGGGAAGAGGAGGAGGAGGGGGGGAAGAGGTGGAGGAGGAAGAGGAGGAGGAGAAAGAGAAGGAGAAAGAAGAACAAGACCAAGAGGTGAGAAAACATTTCAGTGAGAGAGTGAACAGGTGTAATGAAGGCAAAGATTTAAATGTCGTTGTTTCTTACCCTTGTTTGCCTACATACTTATTAATATGGAGGGTGAGCCAGCACTTAACCCTTTCGATCTGATGACGTAGGTTTTATTTCGTTCGTATAATCTCCATGCTTGAAGAAAGTCCTCTCCTATTAAAGGGGTTACTGAAGGTTTTTTCTTCTTCCTAAAGCTCGAGAAGTCTGTCATGAGTTTAGTAAAATTATAGGGAGAGAGTAAGAATAATTTTTTTTTAAATATTCATCATCACTTCACCTAACTGGAGGTTCTGAGTGGACTCCAGTAATTCCTTATCCGATGACTGAAAAGCTTTATTATTAGAGCAAAACTCTTACAGGGAAACTTGATAGCATGCAGTGCTAATTCCTTTCAATAACTCTGCTTACTCATTGTCGGTTATGTGTCAGATCTTTGTACCAGCAAAAGGAAATGCCTTTTCCTTTCTGACTAGATCATGCCACATTTAGCATCGCAGATTTAGACAGAAAAGGTATTTGATATGGCTCTCCTCGCTCAAACTGGCTTTACCTCGGCTAGAATCGAAACGTTTGGCCTGTACTACGTACTGTTACGCAAAACTAGGAATATTAGAACAATGTGAAGTGTGCTTTTGGACAAAACTGGTGCTAAAATTCTTACCTTACCCTCTATGGAAACTTTAAGAATTAGCTCTGCCAATTACGGTGACGTCTTTTTGTGGTTTCTCCTCCCTGAGGCTAAAAGGGAGGAGATTGGGAGAATGTTTGTGAGAAGAAAGTTGGATGTGTTAGCTTTGAGTGAAACGAAGATGAAAGGGAAGGGGGAATCTATGTTTGGAAGTGTGAATGGAAGATTGTCAGGTGTTGATAGAGGAAGGGCAAGAGAAGGTGTGGCCTTGTTAGTGAGTCCGGAAGTACAGCAGTGTGTGATTGAATGGAAGGAGGTGTCATCGAGACTGATGTGGGTGAAAGCGAAATTTGAACGTGAGTTGTGGGTGTTTGTGAGTGCATATGGGCCTGGTAGTGAAAGGGATGAACAAGAGAGGGAGTCTTTCTGGAATGATGTTGATGAGTGTCTGCAGAGTTTTGGAGCGAATGTGAATGTGGTAATGATGGGAGATCTGAATGCTAGAGTGGGAAATGTAGCAGTTGAAGGCGTAGTTGGTATGCATGGTGTGCCTGGAAGAAATGAAAATGGGGAACGAATGATAGCGATGTGTGTTGAGCGAGAGATGGTGATTGGGAATACGCTGTTTGAGAAGAAAGATATTTATAAGTATACATGGGTGAGACAGGAGGGTGGAAGGGTTGTTGATAGAGCCTTGATGGACTATGTGGTTGTGTCTAGGAATGTAATAGGAAGATTGTTGGATGTGAGAGTTCTGAGAGGGGAGGGTGGAGGTATGTCTGACCACTACCTGGTGGAGGGAAAGTTAAGAGTAGGTAAGAGATGGGTGAGAGCTAGGAGGGTTAGGTGTGGCAGGGAGGTTTTGAAAGTGAGTGAGTTGGATAAAAGAGAGAAAAAGATAGAGTATCAGGAGAAATTGAGAGATGAGTGGAACGCAGTGAAAGATCGGGAAAATGGCAGCGTGGAGGAGGAATGGCAGTTGTTTAAGAGTGCTGTGGTGGGGCATGCAGAAGAGGTGTGTGGTGTGAGACATGTGGGTGGTGGTGTAAGAAAAGGAAGTGAATGGTGGTGCGAGGAAGTAAGTATGGCTGTGGCTGAGAAGAGACGTGCATATGAAGTGTGGCTGCAGAGGAAGGATGAGATGTCATATGAAAGGTATAAGGAAAAGAGGAATAGAGCGAGAAGGGCTGTGCGTGATGCTAAAGTGGCAGCAGATGAGAGGTGGGGTAGGCGGCTGACAGAGAATTTTCAACAGAATAAGAAAATGTTTTGGAAGGAGGTGAAAAGGGTGCGAAAGGGAGAGTCTGGGAAGGAAGAACGAGTAAAAGCAGAGGATGGAAGGATGTTAATTGAGATGGATGCAGTAAGGAAGAGATGGGCAGAGTATTTTGAAAGATTGTTAAATGTAGAGGAGGAAAGGGTGGCTGAGATTGTGGCAGATAGAAGGGTGCAAGGAATAAATGTGTTGGGAGAGTTGAATGATTCTTTGATCACGAAGGAGGAAGTGGAGAAGGCAGTAAAGGAGATGAAAACAGGGAAAGCTGCAGGTATGGATGGGTGTGCTGTGGAATGCCTGAAGGGTGGTGGAGTGAATATTGTTGACTGGTTAGTAAGATTATTGAATGTGTGCTTTGAGAAAGGTATGGTGCCAGTTGACTGGGCAAGTGCTTGTGTGGTCCCGTTGTATAAAGGCAAGGGTGATAAGTATGAATGTACTAGCTTTAGGGGTATAAGTCTGTTGAGTGTTGTAGGTAAAGTGTATGGTAGAGTGTTAATTATGAGAGTTAGAGAGGGTACAGAGGGAGTGATTAGTGATGAGCAGTGTGGCTTTAGGAGAGGGAGGGGATGCGTTGATCAGGTGTTTGCTGTGAGACAAGTGTGTGAAAAGTATTTAGCGAAAGGCAAGGATGTGTTTTGGGCATTTATGGATTTAGAGAAAGCGTATGATAGAATTGATAGGGAGGCTTTGTGGACTGTTTTAAGATTGTATGGACTTGATGGTAGGTTACTAAAAGGGGTGAAAAGTTTTTATGTAAATAGTAGAGCGTGTGTAAGAGTGGGAAATGCTGTGAGTGATTGGTTTCCCGTGAGAGTGGGGCTGCGACAGGGATGTGTGATGTCGCCTTGGTTGTTTAATATTTACATGGATGGTGTTGTAAGGGAGGTGAATGCAAGAGTTTTAGGTGGTCTGAGTCTGGTAAATGTTGATGGAGGAGAGTGGAATCTGAAGCAGCTGCTGTTTGCAGATGATACTGCACTGGTGACTGATTCAGAGGAGAGATTGAGACAGTTGGTAGAGGAGTTTGGAAGGGTGTGTGAAAGGAGGAAATTGAAAGTAAATGAGAATAAGAGTAAAGTGATGAAGTGTACGAGGTTGATAGATGGTAGGGGGATGAATATAGTTTTGAATGGTGAGTTGCTTGAGGAGGTAGATTGTTTTAAATATCTAGGGTCACATGTTGCTGTGGATGGAAGAATAGATGCAGAAGTGAAGTTTAGAATAAATGAAGTAGGAAAGGTGCTGGGAGGAATGAAAAAAGTGTTTAAATGTCGTTCGCTTAGAATGGATGTAAAGAGAAGGCTGTATGAGGGTGTTGTGGTACCGACTGCATTATATGGGGCTGAAACATGGAATATGGGTGTAGCAGAGAGGAAAAGTTTGAATGTAATGGAGATGAGATGTCTGAGGAGTATGTGTGGAGTGACGCGTATGGATCGAGTGCGAAATGATGAAGTGCGAAGGAGAACTGGAGTTGTTCGGGAGATGGCTGGTAGAGTTGAGCAGAGGGTGTTGCAATGGTTTGGGCATATGGAGAGAATGGATAATGAGCGATTGGTGAAAAAGATAACTAGATCTGATGTGAGAGGTGTAAGACTGAGAGGAAGACCACGAATAGGATGGATGGACAGTGTGAAGAGAGCGCTGGATGCGAGAGGGATGTCTGTTGAGCAAGGAAGAGTGGCTGTGCGTGACAGAAATAAATGGAGAGAAATTGTGAATGAATAAGTGATGACGCAGCCCTGAGGGGATATTCTCCCGCTTTTGGTCTGATCAGCTAGTCAGGTCAGGTGCGGGTAAGGGGATGGGTCTGTTATGATGTGGCAGGGGCAAACCAGTTCTGCTGTCGGGCCCTGCTGTGGATGTCACTGATTGCATTGCGCAGTTGACCCTTGTGCGTTGTGATGCAGTGAGGATCTGTCCGTTCTCCCCTTTGGGGCTAAGATGCGAATAAATGTGTTTGAATGGATGAGTAAATGGAGAGTGAGTCGTCCTGTCTCGGCTACCTCCCTTTCCTTGGGGGAAGCAGCCTAGGTATATAGATAGATAGATTCTCTCTGCTAAAAGGCAAGTTATTACATTTAAGAACGCCGCCTGGTAGTCAAAAGGTTATGGAGGATGAATCTAACTCCTGTAATTCCATAGGTCCGTCTTTCTGTTACGCAAAACTAGGAATATTAGAACAATGTGAAGTGTGCTTTTGGACAAAACTGGTGCTAAAATTCTTACCTTACCCTCTATGGAAACTTTAAGAATTAGCTCTGCCAATTACGGTGACGTCTTTTTGTGGTTTCTTCTCTCTGCTAAAAGGCAAGTTATTACATTTAAGAACGCCGCCTGGTAGTCAAAAGGTTATGGAGGATGAATCTAACTCCTGTAATTCCATAGGTCCGTCTTTACCTTAATAAAACTGTGTGAAGATAGGATCAGTGAAATAATAATGAGGTATTGAGGCTGAAAGAATTAAGATCAGTTTCTCACCGACAATGCTTGTTTGGTGCAATGGATAGTGGGCGAGGTAACCAGTATAATGTCTCTTGGCAACCACTGTGTGTGTGTGTGTGTGAGAGAGAGAGAGAGAGAGAGAGAGAGAGAGAGAGAGAGAGAGAGAGAGAGAGAGAGAGAGAGAGAGAGAGAGAGAGAGAGAGAGAGAGAGAGAGAGAGAGAGAGAGTCATAAATCACATAAACTCTGGGGGGAAATTAGGAAAGGCCACAATCCCCTCACTACTCCGACGTACTTAATATGTGACATTCTTGATGCCACCAGACGATCACATGAGAACATTTTCCACCCAGAGGAGTTAGATATAGCTTTCCTTATTCCCTACTATGCGGGGTTCCTCTTATGTTGTAAAAAAAAAAAATGTCTGCGAGTAGCTACAATAAGCGTATAAAACGTCGCCAGGTTTGTGAGGAAGAAGAGAAAACGAAAAATGATGACAATGAGGAAGACGAGAAAAAGAAAGCTGATGATGATGATGATGATGATGATGAGGAGGAGGAGGAGGAGGAGGGGGAATAAGAGCAGAAAAAAAAGAAGGAGGAATAAGAGCAGAAGAAAGAGTCAGGAGGTGAAGGAAAAGAAAATGAAGAAGCTCGGAAACCAGTGCTGAGAATGTTAAGTCACAGTGTTCTGAACGGAGTAATAGTGTTATATCTTGTTAAACTGGCTGAATTGTCTAAGCGAGAGCAAAGGTACTCGTAATGAATCCCGAACCGCCCTTAAGAATCTGAGATGTCCTTTTTATGATCTCCAAATTGTTACTTGTGTAGTTTGTTTCTTCTTCCTTTCTTCTCATTCAAACAATTTTTGACTTGTCATTCCTTCATTTTTTATCAGTTTCTCTCAAACTTGGTACATTTATTCCATGGGCAACTTCTCCCAGATATCTTCGTAATTTTGGGGGCTTGGATCCTTTAAAGGATTTTATAGATCAAATGCACAAAGATACATATTTAGCAAAACGTGACAACACGAACCCCGCGTTTAGCGATTTTTTGTAATAATGGATAGGGACTATCACCTCTTTGACTGCTGGAGATCTTTTTGTGGAGACCTTCTTGCATTCCCTTGGGAAAATTTTAATCTCATTATAATTAATTTTTAATTCATTCAGACGATTTTTTTTATATATATTTCGAGTTTTGAAAGAAGTAAGGAATGTTTATTAATAATCTCTAATTTCTCTGGGTTCGATAAGCCTACCCTTTGTCCAAGAAAATCGTCTGGAGATAATAAGCATAAAGTTGACAATAAGTCCTCGAGCTGATAAGACTAAGGACATTGACAATCTTTTTACTATAAGGACACCTCCTAGTTTATTTTTTATTTATTTATTTATTTTTTACCTAACAGAAGATTATAATAAACCGAACAAACATCGCTAGCAGTGAGCTGGGTAATGATGTCCAGTGTACAGTATATCTAACGCCCTTGCTTCAGTAAATCTCTAAACTGAATAAAATCGTACGACGGCAGCAAGAACAAAGAGATAATGACACTCTCCGGCAGGAAAGGTTAATATGGAGAGAAGTGCTGTAAAAGGAACGGAGAGTCAAGATGATTTAGGGAGAGGGTGAAAGGCGATGGTAGAGGTGTAGGGTATAGAGTAAGGTTGTAGGGTGAGGACGTACGGTGAGAGTGTAGGTTGTATAGTAAGAGTACAAGGTGAGAGTGTAGGGTGAGCGTGTAGGGTGACAGTATAGGGTGACGGTGCAGGGTGAGAGCACAGGGTGAGGGTGCAGGGTGAGAGGATAAGGTGAGGGTGTAGGGTACGATAATAGGGTGAGGATGTACCATGAAAGTATAGTGTGAAAGTTGAGAGTAAGGCCACGTCCACATGAACCTGAAACAAGTTTTGAAGTATGTTCGAAACATTGTTTCGGACTTGTTTGCATATATGTTCGAAGTATCTCGTTTGGAGTTCAAACCCGTGAACTTGTTTCGAGACATGCTATCATCACTGGTGTGGATGTTTCCTGCCGGGAACAGGTTTTGGGATAATCAGTCCAGCAAGTTTACGAACATATTTGTAGCATGTTTGGAAGCATGTATCTAGCATGTTCCTGACGTGTACAGTACCTAGCAATGTTTCAGGCAATGTTTTAGGCACCGTGTGGACGTGGTTTAAGGGCGTAGGGCAGTGGATCTTAAACTGGCCGGATTCACGAAAGCCCGACTTCTGCAAACACCAAGCATACCCCAAACTTGCCCTCTGCTGTGTATTCATTAAGTTTATAACGTATGAGTGAAGTTCTTGCTTGATTTGCGGAAGGCTGATAAAATCTTTTTATATGTAAGTACAACTCAGACTGGTGTATAATGTCGGTATTTTTTTTTTTTCACAATTTTATCCAACATTATTTAACTGTCGCACCATGAACAAAATCATATCCATACCCGTGTGATCAACCATCTCGACGCAAACATATATATAAGAGAGCTAAAGAAAGAAAATTTAATCAAGTGAATATTGGGATTCAGAGTTTATCTTAGGCCTTCCTACTTTTATACGTAAGCATACCTTCGAACAGAGCGTCAGATATGTACAAGATACGACTGTCTCCAAATCTGTTGACATCAAAATTGATTGTCTTTTCCTTGGGTGTCAGGACAGGTGCTAAGATCATCGCCATTGCAACAAGATGGAGCTATTTATGTTGCTAGAGGAATGCATAAAAAAAAAAACACAAGCAAACATCCCATCTTTCAGTCTAATTCAAAGTTATATTTATCGATCAGTCTTTTTTTATGAAGACGTATCTTTCATCTAAACATCACTTTACCACAAGCCCAGTGAACGTTGTCGGCCTAAAGCGTCTCACCTCCATGTATACTCTCCCTGTATATTTACACCCGTGACTCGCAAAGCTATGTATCTAAAACACTTTTCTGACAAGGGGTGCTGGAGGATACTCTCAGAAATAAAGGGCTGCAAGGACTAAAAATGGTTAAGTACCACTGGCGTGGACTGAAGGTGTTGGGCGACGGTAAGGGTGTAAGGTGAGGCTCCAGCATTATCTACCACCACTCACGCTCCTCCCATATATCACATTGAGCTCCCCCCTCCCTTTTCCGGGGCGTGTGGAGGAGGAGTAAGAGGAGGAGAATGAGGAAGAGGAGAGGGAGGACAAATTAGATAGGAACTCATGTATGGTATGGAGGAAAGGAGAGACGAAAAGTGAGCAGAAAGAAAAACTGAAGATGAAAGGCGGCGAGAAAAGAATAGAAAAAAGGGAAAAAATGCGGTAGACATAAGAAGGAAAAAAGAGGGTCATTGTTACTGAGGCTTAACGAAGTATGCAAGTATGATTAGTACAAATGATACAGTGCAGAATGCTAACTATGAGTAGTAATATCGCGGAATGATATAGAATTTTGTGAATAATTATCAATGGCGATGACCGAAGGAAAATATAAGTGAGAAAAAGATGGCTGCGCAGAATGAGACATAAGGTAGTACCTGTATATGTTTTAGGTACATGGAGAAAGATATGATTGATGGAAGATACTAAGTACTTTCTGAAAACAAAAGAAGGAAGTCTAAAAAGTGACTGAATAATGTTGCAGTGAAAAGATGACAAGTGGCTGGTGCTGTTAACAGTATGAAGACCTTTATATGGTATAGGAAAGTGAGTTCAGAGGATCGAGGGCTACTTGTACTTGATAGTATATTAGTGTTCACATTATCGTATGGATGTGGGTTATTCATATGACATGGGTTGGAAGAGTCTAGAGCAAGAGTTACGGAAATGAAACCACTGAACAATGTATGTTTGGAGAAATATGTAAAATAAGAAGCCCACGATTATTGTTACAGTAGATAGCAACGCCACAGAGAGAGAAGGGAAAAAATAGGATGGTGAAGAAAATATATGTGAGTGTCTTTGAACATAGAAGGTAAAAAGACCAGAGATGAAGATATGACAAAACAATGTGTGAGTGGTAGAGATATGAACGATAAGAAACCAGAGTCGCCGACAAACTAGATGGATAAGTAGGAAATTAAAAAAAAAAAAAGTCATGAAAGTGAATTTTCTATATTTCTAATTTGGCTTTGAACGGAATGGCTTTACTTTGGTCCTAGGGCCAGAAAAAATTACTAACTGAAACAGATTGGTGCATGATATCGTTTGTGGTGTGGAGCCGGAATCTGCGAAGGCTTAAACGGTAAGAGGATGGAGGTGAGGTTTATTTTAGCAGGGCTTTCACATGATAGGTTTGATTTATTTTTTTCCCCTATATTTCTTTCTTTCTCTCCATTTTATATACATACTTCCATATCTATCTATCTCTCTATCTATATAATAGAACAGGCTTACGATGATGATGATGATGATAATGATGATGATATTCAGTATTATATTTATTGGAAGAGTCCACCATCTGATTGAGGATGAAGAAAGTAACCGCGAAAGAACCAAAGGAAGGAGGTTAAGGTGTATCAAGTTTATGTTGGAGTGACCGAAGTGAAAGACTGGATTTACTGGAAGGCAGGGTATGTCATGTGGAAGTCTTTTTGTCGCTGTTTTCCTAGATAGACAACAGATTTACTGAGAGACAAACACAGAGCTTAGGAAAAATATAAAACAAACAGATCGACAGCCTTAGTAGATAAGTGGAGCGACGGATGGACAGATACGTAGCAAAAGGGACTGATAATATCTACACAGAGACAGGGTAAAAAACACTAAGAAGGCTGAATAAGAGATAAACAGAAGGACTGGTTTCGTCATTAAATTCTACCACATAAAGACCCCTCTAGTTAACCCTCCCACTCTCTCGTCAGGAAAGAGCTGGGTCACTGCTGGGAATGATAATAAGTCACTAGGCTTAAGGGAAGGATGAAAGGAGCTCGGTAGAAGGAGAAGGGGTATTCATAGAAGGTCGAGTGGTGTGGGGGGGAGGGAGGGGGGGAGGTGGTAGAGGAGGCAGAAGGGAGAGGAGAGCGGAGGAGAGACAAGAGGGGGAGAGGAAGACATGGGTAGAAAATGGGAATTGGAGAAAGGAGAGAAGAGCAATGAAAACATATGGTACGGAGGAAGGATGGAAATGTGTAAGATGATGAAGTGGGAGGATGGAAATGTGAAACAGAAAAGGGAAGTGATCGGAAGGAAAGAAGGGTATGTAATGGTTGAAAGTGTGTGAAAAAAATCAAGAGATTTGGAAAGAGATGTTCAACAGAAGGAAATTGGAAAGGAGAAAAAAAACACAAACACACACAAAGAAAACAGAGGAGGTAAAGGATGGGAGATTTAGAAAGAACAAAATGAAGAACGAGGAAGTTAGGAGAGAGGAAAAAAGAAAAAGTCAAGGAAGAGGAAAAGCATGAAGAGGAGGGAAGTAAAGAATGAAACATCAGAAAGGGAAGGAAAGAGGGGGAGGGGAAAAAAGGGGGTCTGGGAGGATATGGAGATGGAGAAGGATAAGCAATGAAAGAAAGGGAAAAGAGAGAAGGATGAGGTCAGAGAGAAAAGAAAGGGGAGAGGGAAGGGGAAAGGTAAGAAAAGGGAGAGGGAAGGGGAAAGGAAAGAAAGGGGAGAAGGAAAGGGAGAGGAAAAGGGATAGAGTGGAGGAGGATGGAAGATTATATGTTACAAAAGAAAGAAGAGGCAAACGCGGGGGAACGTATACTCTACGAGAGACAGAGAGAGAGAGAGAGTTGTGCTCAAGCTGTACCTTTCGGTATCTGTATCAGTCCAGAATGGGTTCGCTTTAGGACTGGACCTTCTTATTGGAGGGGGAATGAGAGCCAGATTTAGGCCGTCTCCATCCTAGTCAGGCATGAAGGTTGTAGTGACACCGATAAACATGAAAATCGAAGGGTTGCAGTTGCTATGATAGTATGTTTCGGAGTCTGAGCATGTATGAATCGACAGAATTCAAACATCCTCGTCAGCGCTTATAATTCTGCAAGCATGATTATAGGCTATGTTATCAGCACTCACTCTATTTATCGAACACAGCTTGGTAGAAAACCCAGACTCAGGACACATGTAAATCGACAGGTAAAGGAGCTACCACCAAGCCACTGTAGCTACGTCTGTGAGATGATACGTGACATTTCCCTATGTAAGTAGAAACAAGAGAAATCATGGCCGATAACCTCTCACAGCAGCACGTCCTATCTCTTGACCCTTCTTGTTCATCAGTAACGATAATATAATTCTGCAGCATTTCTATCTCCCAGCCCCGATCTTATAACATAAGAACTGCGTCAGGATCAATTTTACAAATGAGTTAACCAACATACCCATAAGGGAATCTCTCTCTCTCTCTCTCTCTCTCTCTCTCTCTCTCTCTCTCTCTCTCTCTCTCTTATCCTTTTCTCTAAGACGTTGGTTAGATCTTCGAAAAACAACCTTTTTTTTTCCAGCAGATAACCCCGTCATGAACCAACAAGTCTCCTGTTATCTGCACGTCTTATGTCTCTCTCTCTCTCTCTCACTCTCTCTCTACTTAACGGGTGAGGGGCAGGGGAAGATGATGTGGAATGGTGAGCGAAGACGTGGGACTACTTAAATTCCCAGACAACAGTGGAATGTACTCTATAACTACACTCGAATGAAAACTCCCCAGATCAACAACTCAACCGTATGCACAGCAAAGGGTACGAGCCATATTATTAAAACCGAGTCCGGAAATATGTAGTGTAGGAAAGCTACATACGTACGACATTCAGTTTCAGAACGCCTGAGAGAAGAGGAAGTAGCTGGACTGTTTTATGGCGTATTTGAAGTCACAACCCCTGGCAAATCTGACTTTCATCCCGGGGGACTCCAGGTCAATATTATCCTTCTTCAGCAGTCCATCAGCCTCCTTTCATGGCATAGGGAGGGAACTTAGAAACATTTATATAAATGTGAAGCTCCACTGCCCAGTTACATCAGTGCCACCACGTGAAGGCGCCTGGCTACATTCTTCCCTGTACACAACTGAATTAGCAACGAAGCTTCTCTTATTCTGTATAGTGTGTTTTGATAATGATGTAAAAAACTGGAGTGTTACCTTCCCCATCAAGGCCTCAGCATTAATCAAACGCGACTACCCTTCCTCCATCTGCAGTGGGGCTTTGGTAATTTAGGCAGCAAATTCGGCTAAACATCTCTAATTACTGCACCATCCCAGCTTATAACTAAACCCTAATTGCAGTAAGGACGTAATTAAGAGGGCTATTAAAGGGGTATTCAGCTAATTGCCCCATTCTGTTCCCATCATACACGCACACTATATCCAACTTAACAGATTACCCCCCCTTCCTCAAGACCCACGGTATTAAGGATAACAGGTGGGTGGGTGAGGTGTGGGTGGGTGAAGTGTACGTGGGTGAGGTGTAAGTGGTTTAAATGTGGGTGGGTGAAGTGTACGTGGGTGAGGTGTAAGTGGTTTAAATGTGGGTGGGTGAAGTGTGTGGTAGGTGAAGGATGGATAAAGTGTGGGTGTGTAAAATGTGGGTGTGTGAATTGTGGATGGGTGGTGTGTGGGTGGGTGAAGTGTATGGTAGGTGAAGGATGGATAAAGTGTGGGTGTGTAAAATGTGGGTGTGTGAATTGTGGATGGGTGATGTGTGGGTGGGTGAAGTGTGGGTGGGTGAAGTGTGGGTAGGTGAAGTGTGGGTGTGTAAAATGTGTGTGTGTGAAGTGTGGGTGTGTGAAATGTGGGTGGATGAAATGTGGATGGATGAAGTGTACGTGGGTAAAGTGTGGGTGGGTGAAGTGTGGGGGGTGAAGTGTGGGTGAATGAAGTGTGGGTCGGGGAAGCGTGGATGGGTGAAGTGAGGGTAGAGGGTAGGTGTGGGTGTGTGAAGTGTGGGTAAATCAAATGTGGCTAAGTCAAGTGTGGTTGGGCGAAGTATAGGTGAATGGAAATTGGCCGAGTGAAGTGTAAATGATTAAAGTCTAAGTTGGCGAAGTGTAAGTGGATGAAGTGTGGTTGACTGCAGTGTGGCTTGGTGAAGCGTTGGTGACTGAAGAAAGGGTAGGTGAAGTGTAAGTGCCTGCAGTATGAGTTGGTGAAGTGTAAACAGTTTAAGGATTTGAATTTCATAAATATCAGACTTTACTGATCTACCAGAAGCCCAGCCGACATGTTGCAAAAATACCCCCGGTAATACCAATACACCAGTCCTGTATGAGACAGCCCTAGCATGTATTCAGTATGGACTGTGGGTGTTAGCGCCGAAGTGGTGACATGTAGAGGTGTGCGGTACGTAGGAGGACTACTGGGCCTTGAAAGCGGGCTGTGAAGCCTATGCCCAGAGTCGGTCAAAATAAATAAAAAAATTGGATGAAGTATAAAAGGGTGAGTAGAAAGTGGGTGTGTGAGTGATGTGCAAGTAGATAAAGCGGCAAGGGGGAGGGGTGAAGAGTGATGACTGAAGAGTACCTACTGAAGTGTAGGTACATGAAGGAAGTTATATAAAAAAAAAAAAAAAAAAACGGTGGTTGATGAACTGGCTGATGGCTGAAATAGAAGTGGGTTGTGGGTGAAGTGGAGTGGGTGAAGTGGGTGGTGGGTGAGGTATGAGTAGTGAGTGTAATGTAGATAAGAAAGAGTAGGGGGGTTGAGTGAATTGTGTGGTGGATGTAATGTAGGTGGGCGAATTGTAGGTGGGTGGCGTGGAGGTAGTGGGTGAAGTGTAGATGGGAAAATTGGGTTAAGTGGGAGTGAGTCAATTATACGTGGGTAGGGCAGATGAAATGGGGTAGGTGATATGGGGGTGGTGGCTGAAAAGTGGATACCCAATGAAGTGGATGGTGAGTGCCAGGTGGGTGATGAGGGTAGTGGATGAAGAGTAGGAAGTGTGTTTGGCGTAGGTAAGTGAAGTAGGGCGACGAATGAATTAAGGGTAGTGGGTGAAGTGTGGATAGACGAAGGGGACTTGGGAGAATGTAGGTGGGTGAAGTGGGATTGGGTGAAGTGCAGGTAGACGAAGTGAGTCTAGGGTGATTTGCGGGTGGTGGATGAAGTGTTGGTGGTGGGTGGATCATGTGAGGAGTGGGTGAAGGAGGGTGATGAGTAAAGTAAGGGATGCCTGAACTGGGAGATCGGTGAAGATGGGAATAGATGATGGGGAGACCCTAAATTTTAAGTCTTTTGGGGAAATGCAATCTGTACTTAGACATGTATAATTTTATTAGGCACTTCACTGTACTGGCTGCAGTTATGTCTCTTTCCCTTCCTTGAACATGTTGATAAACTTCTGTACTCGTCTAGACACATTCTATTTTTAGGCTTTAAGTGTCATCGCTACCACCTACACGTACAACTACCTCTCTTGGTTAATATCATTTGCCACCTACACACATTTATTACGGGCTCTCTATTCGATATCGTCATTCGCAGATAACAATGTTTAAGTGTTAACTGTTACTGTTCTCTTTTTAATACCCCAATATTCATGAATGGGGAAACAGAGAGAGAGAGAGAGAGAGAGAGAGAGAGAGAGAGAGAGAGAGAGAGAGAGAGAGAGAGAGAGAGAGAGAGAGAGAGAGAGAGAGAGAGACCCAAACACAATGTAGTAGTACTCCACACAGAAAGGAATAAGGCCAAAACATACAGACAGGAACAGTGAAAAAAAAGAAAAGAAAAAAAAAACAAGCAGTCTGTTCACCACATCCAACCTCGGAGATTCTGAGTTGGCAGTAGTGGCGCCATCTTAATCAGATAGGTCACATGAACGACATCGAAAATACCGTATAACAATGGAAGACAAAGTGGTTGCAGTTACAGGTAAGGGAATCGTCGTACAGAAGGTAATGTAGAGCTAAAAAATATAGGAAGAGCGTTTGTGCAGCATCAAAAACAAGAAAATATTGAGTGCTGGGAAGATACAACAGCTTTGAAGAGCGTCCAAGGCTGGGTGAAACAGCTGAGTCTTGCTGATAAACAGTCTTTACATCTGTTAATATAATTTCGCAGTTTGAATAGTTCACGCCACGGTGGACTCAGTACACATGAAGGTTTAAAGTTTTCCTGATCATAAAGACTCGACCATCAGAAGCTAAATGAGCCATATTCTCCTCTCGTGATTGTTTTAACTGTGATGTAGTGATATCTGTGATAAACAATGTGGCTGGAAATATGAACAGTGCAGTCATTAGCATGATAGGGCTAGATACACAGGTCAGAAATCATTGCTGAACTGGACAGAGAGAGAGAGAGAGAGAGAGAGAGAGAGAGAGAGTTGGTGAAATGAGAGAACCCCGAGGAAAAATTTAATGTTTTTATATGAACAGCGGCCGCATTAAAAAAATAAATAAATAAATAAAGGTATATAACGATCAAAAAGAAGCCTTGAGGTGACACGATAGAAAGAAGGCTCGGACTATGCGACAAATATTCATAAATCAGAGAGATGTGCCACACATAGTCAGAGGCCTATCTTAAAAGAAGAATCAGTCGTCTGAAATGACCATAAAATTTTCAGTGGAGCGCACCTAACAGAACCCATGCTGATCTTCAGAAAAGCTAAGAAACGAAAGGTGTTTCAAAATCTTTCTGCTGAGGATACCGTAGACCCAGAGACTTTGAAACTAAAAGAGCATAAGGTAACTAGCGATAGAAGGTTGGGAATCGTAACCCATCTTTGGAACAAACTGAATGAGATCGTGTTTCTTGCAAGAAGGAAAGATTTTACTGGACAAATACAATGCAGTGTTTGCCTATACAGGGTGTCAGTACTGAAACACAGCTCTTGTGTACAACATGAATGACTCCATCAGAACTGTAGGTCTCTGTGGAACTGGGATCATAGACGACTGAAAGCATATCTTTGTGGAATACATAATGTCAGTCATAAGGAAATCATAGTGAGGAGGAGATGGAACAGCATCGGAATCATCCAGAGCTAGAGGCAAATCTGAGCAACGATTTCAACTTTTCCAGAGAAGGAAACAGCACTATACTCGTATATCAACAGGTGTGGAAAAGAGGAGGGAAAGTTAGGAAGGAATATAACCGCAGTTGTTTGTAGCAAATTCCTTATCTTCTCAAATATTTACTTGAACAGAAGAATTTAAATAATGAAAGTGAGAATGGAAATGAAAACTAAAAAAGGGAGGTAAATTATGTCACCGTCCGAACCCCTTGCGCTTTTACAGGAGAAAAGGGAAAGCGAGAGGGAGGGGAAAGGGGTCGAGTACTGTGGGAGGGAAGCAGGAGGGGTTGATGAGGGCCTGATACTCCACGCCTCGTCCTATCTAAAGGCGTGGAGGGTCTTCACAACGAAATTTTAAAGACTTCGACGCTCATTTTCTCTCCAGTATGATCTGAGGAAGGAGTGAGACGGTCCTCCTCTGTTTAGTGTTTAAACCTAACCTGACTTTAATAAACCAAATCCAAACAAGGTCACTTTGATCAAGCCTAACTAAACCCAACATAATTCAATCTGTTCACCTGCGGACCTAACCAATAAACTTGAGATATATACCTTTCATTCCCAATAGAAGTTTCGGCATGTCAAACTGGCTTCCACTAGGCGATTTTATTCAGGGAAGAACTTCAGCAATTATAACAATCTTTCCATTATTATTACTGAACCGTCGTAATCTAATACAGCTGCCACTAGACCATTTCATTTAGTTGTGGGAAATCTCTGGCACTCATGGAATTAAGAACTATCCTGTTATAGGGGTAGCCCAAGGTTACATAAAAAAAAAAAGAGCGGAAAGAGTATTATAGCAGCGCCGTACGTGCATAATATTAAAGTACTGTAATTGTAAGAGCCAAACCTTTGACACTGCACTTTCATTTTGGTCTCTGACAGACTGTTTAACTTCGCCCTTGCCTGACCATCAACCCATCCACTCAGTTCGAATTAATGGGATCAAATATGAGTTATGCTCTTTACACACACACACACACACACACACACACACACACACACACACACACACACACACACACACACACACACACACACACACACACAGGATCGAAACAGACAAACTGAGACAGGACTAAATGGACTGAATACAATACACTCCCACTCGCGGTTCCATGCCTGGGTGTAATTATCTGATCTGACCTAAGCCAGCCTAATGAGAGAGAGAGAGAGAGAGAGAGAGAGAGAGAGAGAGAGAGAGAGAGAGAGAGAGAGAGAGAGAGAGAGAGAGAGAGATTATAAGTGAAGTGATCAGTGCGAGGCGAGACTGAGTATATGACGTATTCATAGGGAGTATGAAGCAGTAGGATGTGCATGGCGTAAGTAAGGGAGGAAGAAATTTAAGTGACAAAGGAAAGTGACAAGGGATATAGGGTGAGAGTGCGGAGTGACAGGGGAGAAAGAATGGCAGGGGAAGAGGCTTGGCAGGGAAGAAAGGGTGACAGGAGAGGAAGGATGACAGAGAATGGAGGGTGAAAAAAGGAGAAAGAGTGACAGGAGAGAAAGAGTGACAGGGGAAGGAGGGTGACAGAGGATGAAAGGTGACAGGGGAATTAGAGTGACAAGAGAGGAAGGGTGACAAAATAGAAAGGGTGGCAGGAGAGAAAGGGTGACGGGGGAAGGAGGGTGACAGTAGGGGGAGAAGGAGGGGAAGATGAAGTTGTTTTGGGGTGACGGGAGAGTGACAAGGTGTGAGGGGAGAGAGAGTGTGACCTGATGGTGAGAGAGGAGGGAAGGAGGGCAAGTTTGAAGGTGACAGAAGAGTGATAGATAAGGGAGGGTGAGAAGAGAATGAAGGTGACAAATGAGGGAGAGCAAGCAAGAAGAGCAGAAGGGAGGGTACGGAGGGGGATGGGAGAACAAAGTACAGGAAGGGAGGGAGGTAATACATATTGAAGAAATTGAAAGAAGAGAGAAAGCAGGATGAATTGAAGGGATGGTTGAGAGGGAAGGGAGGATTAAAGATGAGGGGGAATGGGAAGGAAGGTAGGGTGAGAAGAGGTGAGAAAGTGCCAGAGAGAAGAAGGGCGGGGGGGGCAGTAATAGGGAAAGGAGAATGAAAAAGGAAAAATGGCGACAGTGAAGAAAGGGTGAGAGCGAATGTAGAGGGAGAGAGGAGGGTGGGCTAAAAGACAGGAATTGTGAAGGAGACGGAGGGTGAGAGGAAAGGAAGGGTGAGAGAGATGGAAGAATGACTGGGGGGGAGAGGGAAGGAAGGGGGAGAGGGAGGAAAGGGTTAGAAGGGAGAAAGGAAGAGAGTTGTGAGATTGTGGCAGATCGTGGGAGCTGGCTGTAGGGAGGGGGATGGTGGGAGGGTGGACCAATGCCAGTATTACCCCAACCCTCGCTCTCCGGGATCCCACATCAAGATACAATGCAATTTCACGGCAATATGGCCCAGTTGACGCGACCACAACACAAGCACTGGGCCAACTGGGGGTGAGGGGGCAGAGGGCTGAGGGGGACGAAAAATATGATAAGGATAGGCTAAAAGGTGAAGGGATAGAACTTAGACTGTCTATGAGTAAGAGATGAAGGGGAGGAAGGGATGGGAGTAGAGGTGAAGGGAAGGTAAATGAGATATGGATAGGATGAGGATAAGAGGTGCAGGGGAGGAAGGACGAGATAAAGATAGGATGAGGTTATGAGATGAAGGAGAGGAAAGATAAGATGAAACAGGAAATAGATAGAAAGTGAAGAAGGGAAAGGTTAAGATAAAAATAGGATAAGGATAAGATGTGAAGGGGAGGAAAGATGAAAGACAGGATGAGAATAAGACGTAACAGGATTAATCTGTCTATCTATCTATCTATTGCCAGACGCCTCAATCCCGTTTGGGGTGGCCACAAACAAATCGCCTCCACGTCGCCCGGTCCCCCGCCATTTCACTGCCCTGCTCCCAACTCACACCCCCCTCTCTCATATACCTCTCCACCCCAACCATCCATCTCATCCTCGGCCTCCCCCTCCCTCTTCCCCCCTCCACCTCACTCATATACACTCTCTTCGTCAGTCTTTCACCCTCCATCCTCTCCACATGGCCAAACCACCTCAGTGTGTTCCTCATAACGCTTCCTATCACATCCACATCCACACCACAACGCTCCTTTATATCCTCATTCGTCAGCCTGTCTCTCCATGTGACTCCACAGGCTCCTCTTAAATAACTAATTTCCACTGCTCTCACTCTTGACTTGTGTCCTTCCAACAACGTCCAAGCTTCACTTCCGTACGTTAGAGTTGGTATCACAATACTGTCATGTAGTAACTTTTTCACTTCCATGCTCACTTCCCTGTTTCTTATCACTGCTTTCAAAGAACCTCCAAACTTTCTTCCCTGCTGTACCCTTTCAAGCACTTCACCCTCCAAACCACCATCCTTACTCATCACACTACCCAAGTACTTAAACGTACTCACATTTTCCAATTCTTCACCATCCAACCTCGCTGTAGATTCACTGACTTCACCTCTCTCAAAGACCATCACTTTACTCTTCCCTACATTCACCTTTAGATTCCGTTTCTTACACACTCTCCCAAAGTCATCCACCAAGCCTTGCAGCTCCCCCTCGTCTTCACTCAACAACACAGTATCATCTGCAAACAACAGTACAGGGAGTTTCCAAACACTATCCTCTCTCACCAGGGCCACTCCAACATCCACTACCCTACCTTGTACCTCTTTTATTACCCCATCCATGAACAGATTGAACAACCATGGAGACATGACACATCCCTGTTTCAACCCAACCTCCAAAGAGAAAAATTCACTTAGTTCACCATCCACACGCACTGCAGCCTTAGCACCATCATGCATACTCTTCACAGGGTTCAACAACTTTCCATCTACTCCATATACTCTTAATACTTTCCACAATCCTTGTCTATCCACCCTGTCATATGCTTTCTCCAAATCCATGAAAGCCGCATACAATCTCTTTCCCCTCTCTAGAAACTTTTCCACTAAAGATCTAAGAATGAATATCTGATCTACACAACCTCTTCCTTTCCTAAAGCCTCCCTGCTCTTCTCCAACTGATTCCTCTGTTCTTTCTCTATCTCTGTCAATAAGTATCCTACCATACACTTTTCCTATTATACTAAGAAGACAAATGCCCCTATGATTACCACACACTTCTTTTTCCCTTTTTCCTCTGTACAAGGGAATAATTATACCTGACTTCCAATCCTCTGGGACTCTACCTTCCTCCCAGGCCAACCTGCACATCTTCCACATCCATTCTACTACTATCTCTCCCCCATGCTTCAGCATTTCATCACACATTCCATCAATTCCTGGGGCTTTCCCCATTTTGACACTCTTCATTGCTTCCACAACTTCTATCCTACTGATTTCTTCCTGTCTTCTTACCTCCTTCCTTCTCCCAGCCATTCCCCAGCCACTTATACTCGCATTACTTCCATCCTGTATGTTCAACAATTCCTTAATGTGTTCTCTCCATCTGCTCACTTTTTCTCCCTTCTCCACTAGTAATCTACCACTTTTATCTTTCACTCCCCTGCTAACCTCACTTCCACCCTGTCTTACTCTCTTCACCTCTTTCCAGAACATCTTCTTACAGTCCCTCCACTTTACACTCAAATTCCTTCCAAATTCCTCATCCACTCTCTTCTTACTCTCTCTTACTAATCTTTTCACCTCTCTCTTTCTTTCTACATGTAACTCTCTCTTCCACCTCTCAACTTCTTCCACGCCCCTACTTCTCATCCATTCATTGTATGCTTTCTTCTTTTGTGCCACAGCCTGTTTCACCTCTTCAGTCCACCATGCTGTTCCTTGCACCCCCCTCCGTCGTCTCTTCCTCCCACACACCACATCACATGCTGTACATATTTCTTCTGTAAATATCCTGCACACACCTTCCACGTCCCCCACCTGCTCCAATTCATATTTGCCCAATCGTTCCTCCACTTCTCTCTTATACTCTGCCTTTTTCTCATCCTCTTGTAACCTTTCCACTCTCCTTGCAACTACTCCTTCCTCTTGTCTTTCACTTCTTTTATTCCTACATCTTACTTGAATTCTAATTCTGGCCACCACCAAGTAGTGGTCAGAAAGTCCACTCCCCCAACCTCTATAAGCTCTTGCATCCATTCCACATCTTCGCATCCTTTCATCCACACACACATAATCAATCATTGCCTTCCTTTCATTCAGTTCACCACCCACCCTTCTGATCACTCGCCATGTATACCTGTGGATCATTTTATGCCTGAAGAGGGTATTGGCTATCACCAACCCTCTCCCAGCACAAATGTCCACTAACGCTCTGACATTCTCATCTATCGCAGCAGGCACACCCCACTCACCAACTATTCCATCCACCTTCACATTCCCTACTTTACCATTCATATCACTGATCAAAAACACTCTCTCATTCCTTCCAAACTTTTCCATGCACACTTCCACATTTGTCCAGAACTCTTCTCTCACTCTGCTAGCACGATCTTGCGTTGGCGCATACACACACACACACAATCGCCCACATTTGTATTCCAACTTTCAACTTTACCCACACAATCCTTGACCCAACTGATCCATACTGTCTTATGCTCTTCTTCCATCTTTTACTCACAACTATACATACTCCTTCCTTTGCCCTCTCATTCTCACCTACTCCTGCACATATACCCCATCCATACTCCCATTCTCTCACACTTTCTCCTCTCCATTTTGTTTCAGTCATTTCACATACATCCACTTTTGCACCCTCAAGCACCTGGACAATCTCTCTCTCTTTCACCTCATCATTCGCTCCTCTTACATTCCACGTAGCCATTACCAAGTCCTTTGTCCGGTCCTGGGTCGTCATCGCTTGGTCAGTCCTTTTCCGAGGCTTCTTGTTTGTTTTTTTAGTTAGTTGTTTTCCGGGGAGGGGCACTAACCCTCCACCAACCCTTTTAGTCGCCTTTTACGATAAGCAGGGATACTGGGGGAGTATTCTTGAAAAACCCCCCTATCCCCAGGATTAATGATTTTGCAATAATGAGGTAAAGAAAAGAGAAGTGAGAGAAAGTAAAGACGCGAACAAATGATGGGGAATAGGTGAAGAGGAAAGATAAGAGAAGGAGGGAAGAAAAATATGAGATTCGAGGAAGAATTAGACACGATAAGCGAATGGAAGTGTGTGAGGTGAGAAGGAGGAGAAGGAGGAAAAAGAAGTGAGATGGAAGAAGGGGAAGGATAAGAGGTAAGGGAAGAGGAAGGGCAAGTAAGAGGGAGGGGGAGGAAGGATAAGAGGGAAGAGTGAGGGGGTGGAAGGATAAGACGTGAGAGGGAGGAGGAGAAAGAGTATGAATAAGAGATGAGAGGAAGGGGAAGGGCGGATAAGAGATGAGAGGAAGAAAAGAAGATAAGAAGTGATGGGCTTGGAGGAAGAATAAAGGGTTAAAGGAAGGGGGAGGAAGGAGAAAAGGCAAGAGGAAGGTAACCAATCATAAGAGGTGAGGAGGAACCGCAGAGATGTCAGTTTAGTGAGTCGCTCCCATGTCTTGATATGTTGATATATCCATCGTACTTAGCAAATATTTAGACAGGTATAGCGAAACTAGCCTATTTAACGTATTTCTCTTTTAACTGTCCAAGTGAACTTGCATTAAGCGACAAACACAGTTCAGAACACGTTTAGCGATATTCTAATACCTTTCAAGAGGTGTAAGGATATCGTAGCCTAACACCTGTTTGAGAGCAAGTGTACCGGCAGTCTAAAACCTTCTGAGAGCAAAAGGAAAAGGTAGTTGAACATTTGGAGAGGCAACTATTGGGAGCAAAACGCGTTGGGGAGAGGGGGAAGGTAGTCAAAGCAAAGTGGTATGGTAGTAGGGGTGCTGTAATGGTGTGGTGTGGTGATGCTGTGGAGGTGCTGGGAACTGTGGTGGTGTGATATAATAACATGGCAATACCGAATAATCTCACATACGGAAATGTGCATGTTAATGGAAATTTGTCGCTTAGTCGCCGTGACACATGGCTTTCGGAAATTGACTTAGGTATATGCAAAGCGGCCTGGCTAGATACGAGCAAGGATTTAAACGTGCACAAGGATATGCTGACTCGGACCACGCACCTCTGTCTATCACCCCCGGCATCAACAGCGTTAACGCCGCATCAACCAAGGAAATGGTGCGAAGATAGGCCGCCCTGGGCCAGCCTCACCGCCTCCGACAATCACCGCTCTCATAATAAACTAAAGAAATATGTACAGTAGACTATTAGAAAGCTGACGCGGAAGCCTAGGCGCACTGACAATACTTATATCAATGAGCTCTATAACTGTGTGCATGAAGTAGTATGTATGTATATCTGATTTGTACAATATGAGTGTGTATTCAGATTGGACAAAATAATACTGTATTCATAATAATGTATAATGTATTGTAATCCAATGTGTTTGTACTAAAATGTTTTATATACTGTAATTTGTAAGTCGCTTATTCTGGTAATTAACTAAATATCTAACTGCTCTGGTGGTGGTGTAATGCGGTGATCCACTGTGGCAGTGATGTTTTGTAGTGATGTAGCAGTGACGTGTAGTGGTAGTCAATGTAACCTCCCAGTGAATGTGAATAAGATGTGGAAGTGATGCTTTATGGAGGGGAAGTGGTAGTGGAGGTGATGAGGCAGGGATGTGATACCATGGCAGACGTCAGATAATGTGGAAAAAGTAGTACATAGAGCATAGTAAGATCTGGCAGATGGGAAGACTCATCTCCATCAAGATTATTATTATTATTATTATTATTATTATTATTATCATTATGATGATGATGATGATGATGATGATTATTGTTATTAATATTATTGTTGTTGTTGTTGGTCTTATTGTTGTTGTTGTTATTATTATTAATATTATTATTATTATTATTATTATTAATCTTATTACGAGGCGACGGTTTAAGTAATTCGTCAAAAAAAGTAAGAGTTCTCGTACAATTAGGTGCTTTATAATCTAACAACTGCCAGATACCTGCACGTGTGCATAGGTGTGGAGGGGATGTAGGTGGGTGTGTGATAAATGAGTGGCGGTTTCAAGTGTGTGTGTGTGTGTGTGTGTGTGTGTGTGTGTGTGTGTGTGTGTGTGTGTGTGTGTGTGTGTGTGTGTGTGTGTGTGTGTGTGTGTGTGTGTGTGTGTGATAAAAGTGTGGGAGTTCCAAGTGTGTGCATGTGTGAGAGAGAGAGAGAGAGAGAGAGAGAGAGAGAGAGAGAGAGAGAGAGAGAGAGAGTGCAGTGTGTGTGCTTGTAAGGGGAGTAGCTGGGTATGTAGGAGTTTAAGTGGGTGTTTGGAGTGTAGATGGATGTGGTGGATGTACGGGTAAGTGTGTAGGGGAACAGCATAAATGGTTTCTACAAAGGGGTGTGTAATACGAATGTGGGTGGGTGCGAGGTGTAGTTAGAGGGTTGGGAATGGTCACCCTTCTTTGGGACTGGCTGAATGAGAGCAAACTTCCAGCAAGAAGGAAAGGTACAAGTTGACAGACAAAGGCGAAAGAGTTTACCTAGGCAGGGTGTCAGCACAGATGCACAGTTCTTGAGGACAACAGGAGGGACCCCATTAGGCCCATATGCCTTGTTAAGAGCTTTTCGTCTCCGTAATTCTCCACCTATTACTGTCTCCCTCCAACCTGTCGCATCGCCGCACTGTTACATCTTTATCTCTTTTCTATCGCTACTTCAATGGTAACTACTCTTCTGAACTGTCTGCTTGCATCCCTCCACCTCTACGACGGGCGCGTAGCATCCCTTTTCTGTCCAATTCTCTAATGCAAGAGTTAACCGTTACTCCCAGTCCTTCATTTATGCAACAGGCCAACTCTGGAACTGTCGCCCTCCGTCTGTATTTCCTACTTGCTATGATCTCCAGTCTTTCAAACGCAGTGTGTCTTATATATATATATATATATATATATATATATATAGATAGATAGATAGATAGATAGATAGACAGACAGATAGATAGATATAAGGGCGCACGAGCGCATGTGTATGATTTCCCGTAAATTGCCAAACCAGATCGGTAAGGTGATTCATGCCTTCTTTATTTTGAGGTAGAAGTTATGGTTACTAATACATTATATTCAGTGTCTACCAATGTAAAGTTCATTCACCGTGCATGCCAATCAAATTCTTCTTCAATAATTTTATTCTCTATTTCTATATCGATGGATCTAACCCTTATTTTTACACCCGCTTCTTTAAGTTACCAATCCAAAAATCACTACAAAGCTAACGAGATGATGCACCTTCTAATATGGTACTTACCAGTTTTCACAGGCGAAGAGAAAAAGAGAATGTTTTGTAACACCTCAGAATGTCAATTTCCTCGTCTTCGTAAGGACCACAATCTTCTAAAGACTATAATTTTTCTTTCAGAATCATATAGGCTTATCTAAGCTAACCACATCTGTCAGTATTATTTTTGCCTCTGTTTTTCGTAGGCAGATGCCGTAAACTGTACATGCTGCTCTTGCCATGGAATCTCTCACAGGCTGGACATGCTAAACGATTCTGTGCTTTCTTAAAACCTGCACTGACGTTGTCTTTATTCAAAGGACTTTTTTGCCACAAATCTCAAGACATGTTTTTAGCCTCATCATTTCTCTCCTCTCACTGGGGGCCTTTAGTTCATCTTCTTTTCAAAATTCCGTTCTCTTTTTCATCGATATTAACCAAAAGCAGACACTATGCATTGAGCTCTATCTTTAACCCGTCACGTCCCGAGGTTTTCCGCACCTCCGACATCCCCCAGTCCTGAGGTATTTTCGATTTTTTTTTTTTTTTTTTGGCTAAAACCTTCGCTTTTGGTGAGAAACATCGAAAATTCATAGAGAAATCGCTCACCTGAGGTTTAAAGTGCCCAATCCAGGTAGGAGTTCCTCCTTACCTGAGTGGGTTTTCTAACATGCTGGCGCCAAAGAAAACGAGTTCTATGGGAGGGTAACTATTTTATCCACTCATAAACGGTATTTATTTATTTACTTGGTACGAATGTATATGTAGTATGACAGTATATTGGTTTTCAAGCAGTAATAAAGGCATTATAAGCATTATTTCACTCACTAACTAATCACCATACCTGACCTATTTTTGCCACATTACCTGATCATTATTTCTGGCTGTTTCTTCTTCTAATGCTATGTAAACATTGTCCTCCACATTGTCATCGATTGGGGAATCACTCTGGCCCTGAATAACTTTACTAGCCAGGTCACTGGTAACAGGTCCTTTGCCAAGACAATGGCGTGAGGGGGGGAGGGGGGAGGTTATGCAGTGTAAGGCATTGTCCCTGCTTGGTATCTTGTACAGGAATAGAGGAAGGTGTCCCGTGTATACATACGAAAAATCACATGCGAAAATTGAAAATTGTGCAAATTAGGGACCTTGCAATTGCACGACGTACTGGTACGTCGCCGGGACTGGCAAATGCAAATCGTTGCAACGTACCCATACGTCGACGGGATGGGGCGGGTTAACCCGTTCAGTGCGAAGTTCTTCCTACAGTGAAAATCGTCTAATAACGGCAAGAATAAATTAGGGCGTCATCCTACTGAAGAAGCAGACGGAAAATGATTCTATCCCCTTGCTGTACCAGTCACTCCTTTACTGCCCCTACCACGAACACAGCGGGCCTGGGCTGCAATATTTAGCCAAGGCAATTAAAGCTACAGTGGTCAGTCGCTCTTCTATGAGCAATAAACCCAAATCGACCCATGGATTTAGACACTTATGAATCATAGACGACTGGGACGCCTTAACCCACTGGACCACTGGAAGTCAGTTTGGGTATATGGTCACCATCCAACGCTGTGGAAGTGGTAAACCAGGATAGAGAATTATGAGGAGTTATTGTTGCTGCAGTGGTAAATGAAATGTGGGTCTGAATGCCTGGAAATATAACGAGAAGTAGCGTTCAGTCTTTAAACTCTTAATTCTATCCTTTTCTTGATCACTGACTTTGTTCATTAGGTATTTGGTGGATAATCGTCTGTTCAAGGTGTTATTAACTTTGTGATATTATTTCAGGCACTTACGAAACACTGCTTATTTTCATTAGCCGGTAACGAGGTTAATAATTAATTACTGTGCTTCATTAGAGCAGGTAGATGGGTGATGATCGCAAAGTCATTAGCTGGGCTAAGGAGGAGGGGGACGATGAATGTAGGAGGATAAAATGAGAAGGATGAAGACGGTAGAAGGTACAAGAAAAGAGACGAACATGTGCAAAAGGAGTAGAATATAAAATGTATATAAGATGAAAGTAGTGTGGGAGATAGAAATTGTGTGGAAGAGAAGAGTAAGGATTGAGAATAAGATAGGTGAAGAGAGTAATTGTTAATGTTGCTGCTGGCTCACTCAGAAGAGAATCCAACAGACTGCAGAAACTAGGTCACTTTAGCCAGGCCCTTAAGTAAGTGCATTTGTGGAGGTTGCGTTGAAAAAAACGTGTGCATTACGAAAAACAGATACACCAAGTGATAAAGTGTGTTGTGATGTGAAGGCTACGCACTACAGTGAGATGTGTGGAGGCGGGTGATGTGTGGAGGGTGTATGATGTTCGGAGGGTGGGTGATGTGTGAAGGGTGAATGACTGGAGGGTGGGTGATGTGTAGAGGGTGGATGATGTGTGGGGGTTGGTGATGTGTGGAGGGCAAGTGATGTTTTTTTTTTTTTTTAAGCGAGGAAGAAGGAACCAAAGGCCATGAGCCCGCAGTAACAGTTCCCTCCAAGAGAAAAACAAAATACAATAGAGAGCCAAATTCAAGATCCGATCATTTTGAGATGCCTGGACACACTGCGTTTGAAAGACTGGAGATCATAGGCAGCAGGAAATACAGACAGAGGGAGACAGTTCCAGAGTTGACCTGTTGCATAAATGAAAGACTGGGAGTAACGGTTAACTCTTGCATTAGAGAGTTGGACAGAAAAGGGATGAGAGTTTGCTGCCAGACGGGTGCTACGCGCCCGTCGTAGAGGTGGAGGAATGCAAGCAGACAGTTCAGAGGAGCAGTGATCATTAAAGTAGCGATAGAAAAGAGATAAAGATGCAACAGTGCGGCGAAGAGACAGAGGTTGAAGGGAGTCAGTAAGAGGAGGAGAGTTAATGAGACGAAAAGCCTTTGACTCCACCCTATTGAGAGGAGCTGTATGTGAGGAGCCTCCCCACACATGAGAGTTGTACTCCACACAGGGGCAGATAAAACCCCTGTATAGAGTCAACAATTGTGCAGGGGTAAAGAAAGAGCGGAGTTGGCTTAGCACACCCAATCTCTTGGAAGCAGATTTTACAAGAGATGTAATATGATCTTTCCAAGATAAGTCCCGAGTAAATGAAACCCCAGGCATGTTCAAGGATGATGCAGGATTAAGCTGAATATTATTAAACATTAGTGGGTATACCTGTGGAAGATTTTGTCGGGTTGATAGGTGTAATAACTGAGTCTTAGATGCATTAAAAACAACCATATTATTTTTACCCCAGTCAGAGATACGAGCCAAGTCAGACATTAGGTGTGCCATAGCCTCATCCCTTGTTTGTTGAAGTAACTGTTGAAATGGGCGTTGCGAGAACCGAATGGAAATGTGAAGGGTGGAGTCATCAGCGTATGAATGGATAGGGTTAGATGTACAGCTTAGAAGATCATTGATGAATAAAAGGAAGAGAGTTGGGGATAGGACAGAGCCCTGAGGAACACCACTGTTGATAGATCTAGGAGAAGAACGATGGCCGTCAACAACAGCGGCTATAGAACGACCAGAAAGGAAGCTAGCGATGAAGGCACAGATAGAAGGATAGAAACCGTAGGAGGGCAGATTGGAAATTAAAGATTTATGCCAGACTCGATCGAAAGCCTTTGAGATGTGAAGTGCAATGGCAAAGCTTTCGCCAAAGTCCCGAAAGGAGGATGACCAGGAGTCTGAAAGGTAGGTGTGAAGATCGCCAGTGGAGCGTCCCTGACTGAACCCGTACTGACGATCGGAAAGAAAGTTGTGATAGGAAAGATGCCTTAAAATTTTTCTATTGATGTGTTCAGGGTAGGTGTCGTGCGGAGGGTGGGTGATGTGTAGACTGCATGTGTGAAGTGTAGGTGTTGTCTGGAGGATAAGTGTTGTGTGATGAGTGGGTGACGTGTATTATGAATGGGTGGTGTGTGGAGGTTGGGTGTTGTGAGGTGGGTGGGTGGGGTGTGGATGATGCGTGTTGTGAGGAGGGTGGAAGGCACAGATAACAAGTATGCAAGTAGTTTGAGAGTTGTATAAAAGATAAAAGGTAGATGGCAGATGGAAGCTACATAAAAGCTGCTCTGGAACTAGGAAGTGTTTAAAAAATGCAGACAAATATAGTGTGTAGAATCTTGACAATGTAAAGTGCGTGGAAGAGAGATGAAAAGTGGAAAGTATATAGGAGAGGGAAAGATAAAGAGGGGAAAAAGAGATGGAAGATATGGAGATGTGTTGCAGAGAGAAGGTTGTATGTGTATGAAAGAAGGCTGTAAAAGCTGGAGGTAAGACGGGAAGAGGTGGTGGAGTGTGTGTGGCAAAGAGATATAAAATATGGAGGCGCGTGGAAGAGGGAAGAGTGAAAGTATGTCAAAAATGAAAAAGGTAGAGATGAGTGGAAGATATGGGGAAGAGACTGCGAAGAAAACAAAATTTAAAAGGTGGGAGATGTGTGGAAGAGAGGGCGTTGAGAGTATGTGGAAGGCAAATAAAATCTAGAATTGTATTCAGTGTGAGACTGGGAACGAGGAGAGATAAAGCGCGAGAGTATGTAAGGGAGGATGGTATCGTACATTGAGGGGTCGTTACTGAGAAGGAGCAGAAACACCTGGAGTTCCTTTAATTGAGGCCACCCCTCACGACAAGCGGCGTTAAGAAATAAACTGATAGATAAGAACACAAGCAGATATCCTCATCAATTTCTGCAAACCCTCCTTTACTATCCCAGCAACGATTTATGTGAAGTATGTCCAGTGGAAAATGTGTGGACAATGTAGAGAATTGGGGAAAATAACTGGTAGGTGAGCAAAGGAAACAAAGTGGAAGGCTACGATGGGTAAAAGACAAAAGGGAAACCCACAGCTCCTTACGTTATCTCTCTTACTTCTCTCCACCCTCCTACCTTCATCTTTCCTCTCCGTTGTCCCAACCACAGTGTAACTTGGTGAAGGATGGCAGGGCAGTAGTTGTGTCAAATATGCAGATAAATGAAGAGTATGAAAGATGCATATAAGATAGATGATGAACTCGTGGATGGTAGAAGACACAAGGACAATCCACCTTCCCCTTCCTGCACCCTTCCCCATCCTACTCTCCCTTATGCTCCTCATCCTCCTACATCGTTGGGAAATCTTCACCTCCCCCAGTTTATATTCCTCTTCCCTCCTTCTCCCAGGATCTTTCTTCCCCTCCATTATCTGTTTTCTCTTCCGTCCCTCTAACTATCCTCCCCTTCTGCCTCACCACATTATCCTCTCGTCTTCCAGTTTATAACCCAGTCCAATCTCTCTCTTCCAAACCACTTTCCCACTATTCTTTTTCACCATCACGTCTCTCTTCTATTCCTGTGACTATCCCCATTATTATCCTCCTCCCCCATCCCATCCCATTATCTTCTCCTCCATCATTTTATAACTCACATTCTTCTCTCCTTCTCACTCTCCCTTTGTCCCTCCACTATCCCAGCTCTCATCTCCACTTAACTCTCCTTATCTCCCAACTCGTCCTTCTGTCCTCTTCCACACAATATCCATCTCCTCTGCGAATATTCCACTGTTTTTTCTCCATTTTCACTATTCCAAATCTTTTTCTTCCTCGCCACTATCTCCTCTCTTTTCTCCACATCACATTATTCTCTTACTCTGGGTTACATCCCTCCCTCCTTCCCCCATCCACTCTTACACTGTCTCATCTCTTCCCCGTTCCTTCTGAGGCTAAAAGTTTCTCTCATGTCCTTGCATTACCCTCTTAACCATCACTGTTTCCCCTGTCCTTTTCCCTTCTTCCACTCCTCCCCTCCGTCTCCACCACCTATTCTCTCTCTCTCTCTCTCTCTCTCTCTCTCTCTCTCTCTCTCTCTCCCTCCTTTTTCATCATTTTCCTCTTCCCTCATTTACCCATAAAATCTACCTCATCCCCTTCCTCCTCTATTTACCATTCATTTATTTCCTCCCTTTTCCTCTTTACTATCCTACCTCTCTCCTCATCCCTTCCTTCTATATCTTTTCCCCAACGCATCCCACTTTCATCTCTTTCTCCATTTCATACCCCTACTCTTCCCCCCTTTTCCATCCTCCTTTCGTCCATTATCCAAGTTTTCTCCTCCTCTTCTTTAGCCAATATCCTCCCTTCCACTATCACTCCCCCACCTCACCCAGTTATCCCCTCTTCATCTACTATGTACTTTTTCCCCTCCTCTCTCTCACTCTCTCTCTCTCTCTCTCTCTCTCTCTCTCTCTCTCTCTCTCTATGTATATATATATCTATCTATAATATATATATATATATATATATATATATATATATATATATATATATATATATAGTCTGTATATCAGAACTGTCTTCCTTCATTCACTTCCTTATTTTCTTCCCTCGACTATGTTTCCTCTTCCTCGCCCCACAATCCTCACTTCCTCTGCTTTATATCACATTCCTTCCCTTATCCCATTTCCTTCTTCCTTCCACTATTCCCTTACTCCACCTCATCCCACTGCTCATTCTTCCTCCATTTTATCCACTCTCTCCTTTTTCCTCTCTCTTAACCATCTCATCTTTCTCTTCTACCCTCCACTATCCCCCTCTCCTCCCCGCTATTCCTCTCCTCTCCTCTCTCCCACATTTTCCTCCCTTCCTACACCTCCCCCCAAACCCGGCCCGCCCTTAACCAGTGTGTGTTGGGCGGAAAGAAGGGTATTACAGCGGCCTGCCTGCCTCCCCATACAGAGGGTTGTGTCCGGTCCAGATGGCGCGCCTCCATCTTCATCATCCACCTTACCTCCTTCATCCCTCTGAGCCGCTTAACTCACCCTGACTCACTCACTCACTCACTCATTCTTTCCTTTCTACCTCCCTTCTGTCCTCATTCTTTCTATATTTTCTTTGTCCCTCTCTCACTCCATATTTTCTCAGTTACCTATTCCTCACTTACTCACCCACTCCTTCATTCTTTCATTATTGTCTCCATCCTTTCTTCCTTCCTTCTGTTTTCTTTGTCTCTCCCTCTCTCCTTATTTTCTCGTAACCTCTCCCTCACTCCTTCATTAACTCTATACTACCTCTTTCCCTCCATCCCTCCCCCATCAACATTTTCTCTGTCTCTCCCTCACATCTTCTTTTCTCACTCCCTCTTCTTCCTGCAGTCACTCACGCATGCCTTCATTCATTCCTTACTGCCCCTTTCCCTCCTGCCCTCCTTTCTTCTATATTTGCCTCTCAGTCGTTTTCATTTTCCATTTATCTCGCTCCAACATTCCTTCTTTCCTTGCTCTTTGCGTCTTTTATTTCTTATTATTTTTCGTATCTCCATTACTTTGTCTTTCTCTTTCTCTTTTTTTCTTCCCTCCTGCTTTGCATCCTTATCTTCTCATAGAATTAGATATCACAATCATAGTCCTCTCTGTAACAAATAGCCTCGAAAAGGATCATTAAGGCTGTTGCTGTTTGCTCTCCTTTGTACTCCTATATATATACTCTGTACTCCTTCCATCCCTCTTTGCTTCCTTTATTTATTTTGATCCTCCCTTACTTCAAAATTTTCTTTGTACCTCACCTCCTTGATTCTTTTCATTCGTATTTTGTACCTCCCTCCCCCACTTTTTTTGTTGTTGTCCCTTTCGCTCTGCTTCCTTTCTTATGTTTTTATAACCTTCCTCCCTCCCTCCTTCAACAGTTTCTTCACTCACTCTGTCCTTCCTTCGAACCGTACCCAGCTTCGTTCCTTCTTTCTTCACACTGTCCTTCCTTTGTTTCTTTTTGCCTCCGACCCCTACCTCCTTTCTTGCTTGATTGTTCTTCCCTTCCTTAGTTTCTTCGGTTTTAGCAACTTCCTTCTCCTTTCTAGGTATCCTTCATCTTTCATTCTTTTATCTCTCTTTTTTATTTCTTTTACTTCATTTTCTACTTTTCTTTTCTTCCTTCCTTCCTTCCTTCCTCTCTCGCTTCCATTTCCTTGCTTTGTACTTCTTTCTTCTGCACTTCTTTTCTTCGCTTTTACCTTCTTTCTCCACTGTATGGTTATCTTTCAGTCTAGATCTACTTTGGTACCTCCTCTCTCTTCGTCCTTATCTCTTGCACTGATTATTTTTTTTGTTCTACTCTGTCTCCTCCTTTAGTCCTTCGCCATTACCCTCCTTCTTTGCATACTATATACCTTTTCTTTATTCTTTCCTTTGTTATTCATTACATCCTCATCCCGACCTCCATCTGTCCTCATCTTTTTACCTGCTTTATCTATTCTTTCGTTTTCATCGCCTGCTAAAATTCTTCTTCCCTCCTCCTTTTTTAACTGCCCTCTTTCCCTCTTCTCAGTCCTCTCCTTAATTCTCTCTCTTTGCACTTCCCATCTACTGCTCCTCTTTCTCCTTATTTACTGCACTGCTTCATGTCTTTAGTCTCCCCCTTGATGATCATTTCTTTCCTTTCTTATCCACATCAGTACCTAATTCTTTTATCTCCTCTCCCTCGATTCTTTTCAGTCCTGTTTCTGGTGGGCATTTCTTCTGCTACTTTTTTTCTCAATTCATTAACCTCTCAGCTTCCTCTGGCGCCTAACCTATTTCTCTAAGATTGATGAAGACGATTTTATTTGCCACTGAGAGACTTCCCAAAGTATAGGGTTGTTTTTCTTTCTTTAATCAATGATCTTTTAATACAAACCTTCCTTTCTTCATTTCCTAAGTTCATTACTCGCTATTTACCCTGCATCTTCCCGAATTCTCATCTTCAGCACTCATGTCCTTCTTTCCCTCCTCTATTACGTACTTCATCCTCTCCTATCTAGATTCAAAACTCTACCTTAAACTGACCTAATTAAACAGGTCCTAAATCTCAAATACTATCTATCTATCTATAACCCCACGCCCTAATGCCGCAAAGGGTGGCCACAGTCAAAACGCCTCCAAGTCGCTCTGTCACCCACCATTTGACTGCTCTCCCCCCAACTCACTCCCCCATCCCTCATATACCTCTCAACTCTATCCCTCCACCTCATCCTCGGTCTTCCTCTCCCTCTCCCTCCCTCCCTCCACTTCACCCACATACACTCTTTTAGTCAATCTTTCGTTCTCCATTCTCTCCACATGTCCAAACCCCCTCAGTGTATTTCTTCTAATCTTCTCAACCACATCCACATCCACCCCACAACGTTCCTTCACTTCTTCATTCGTCAGCCTGTCCCTTCATGTCACTCCACATGCTCCTCTCAAGTAACTCATTTCCAATGCTCTCATTCTTGACTTGTTCCCCTCTAGCAAGGTCCATGCCTCGTTTCCATACGTCAGGGTAGGGATCACAATACTATCATGCGGTGACTTCTTAACTTCCATATTCGCCTCCCTATTTCTCATCACTGCTTTCAGTGAACCAACAACCTTCCTTCCCTGCTGTACCCTTTCAAGCACTTCATCCCGAAAAGTTCCATCCTTACTCATCACACTACCCATGTACTTGAATGCACTCACATTCTCCATATCCTCACCATCCATATCATAAATACCTATCTCAAATACATATACCTAAACTAATTCCACCTACCCAAACATAGCTAACCCAGCCCAACGTAACTAAACACATCCTAACCTGACCAGCCCTAATCCGACAATCCTAAACCTAGCAGAGTTCAATTTAACCCTTCTCAAGCTTAACCAAACTCAGACCAACCTAATAAACTTAACGCAGTCCAGTTTGACCCACCCAAGTGCACTTTAACTTAACATAAATCAGCCAAGCCCAATCAAATCCAACTCAGCCTAACCTAATCCAGTTTAACCAAGCCTAAGACAGCCAATATCCAACCGACACTAATCGAAACCCGAGCTAATCTGACCTAACCGAATAATGGAGCACAAAGAAATAATGAAAAACTGTGATCGAAAGCACACACATTCATCCTGTCTCCTTCACTTGCAGTAAACGCTGATGTAGCCTGGGAACTGGAACCACAGGGGCAAAAAAAAAAAAAAAAATCAATCAATCAATCAATAAAAATAAATAAAAACCTACTTGAAGAATGCAATAAGGTCCATATTCCTGTGAAGCCATGACAAAACCCTGTAAAGAGTGAGCTGAAAATGAGTCTTGGGGGAGAGGAGAGGAAGGTTTATTTTCCCGTGCATCTCTGACGTAACGCAGCAAAAAGAGAGAGATGAAAATCAGCCTTCGAGGAGAGTACAGTAAGGTTCATATTGCTTTTTGCCCCAAACAGAAAGCAATAATTGGTGAGAAGAAATTTAGTCTTAGGGGAGGAGTTCTTTAAAGACTATATCTGTGCACCCTTGACAGAACACGGTAAAGGGTAAGTAGAAAAAATGTGCTTTAAAGAACACAGTAAAGGTCCATATCCTCCAGCAGCAAAGACTGAAAGAATTTGAGTCCTAAGGAAGGGAATAGTGCGATCTAGATTTATGTGCAACAGAGAGCGATGATAAAATGCGCCTCATTGACGAGTACAGCAAGGTTTATATTCCCGTGGATCCCGTCCACGGCACGGCCAGGAGTGATACGCAATCGACATAATGATCATTTGGGTAGTTGAGAGGCGGGGCGTGTCTTATCCAAGGGTCGTCGCAGCGGCCGGGAATTGTGGGTCGAGATGCCGCAGGGGACTGAGAGTGTGTGTGTGGGGGTGGGGGATCAGAGGAAGAGGAAGGGGAGGTTGACAGAGGATGAGGTGGTGGGCAGAAGAGGGAGTAGAAGAGAATGGCTGGCAAGGGAGGGTTGACTTTGTGACGAAGGGTGACGGGGAAGAGGGGGAAAGGATAGGGGTTGGTGTGAGAAGAGAGGTTGGTTGGAATAGGGGGAAGGGAGGACGGTGGTGGTTGGGGGTGGTTGCCGGAAGAAAGGTGTAGTTTTCAAGGAAGGATTGAGTGGAGAGCCAAGGGTGGAAGGATGGAAAGCATGGGATTAGTAGGAAGAAGGGATTGTTGGCAGGGGAAGAGGCTGCAGGAGAAGGGAGTGACTGGCAGAGGAGGCGGTAGCAAGGGAGGGGGGGGGACAGATAGAGGACGGGTATAGTTAACAGGAGACATTTGAGTGGAGAACCATGAGTGGAAGGGAAGGGGCAGGGGAAGGAGTTATTTGGCAGGAGAAGTGTGGTAGGGGAAGGTGATGTTGGCAGGGGAAGTGTGGTAGGGGAAGGTAGTATTGGTAGGGGAATAAAGTAAGTAGCAAGACAGGGGCACAGAGTAGCAGGGGGTGTGGACGACATGTGTGGTGAGAAAGGGGTGAGGGAAAGTGAGTGGCTGGCAAGGGTATGGAGACTTGTGAGGGTGGTGTTGACAGGGAAAGAGGGTTAGCGGCTGTCGTATGTAAGAGGACCGTTGGGTTAGACAAAGGAAGGGAAGGGTTTGTGATGGCGAGTCGGAGCGAAAGAGGATAGGTGACATGGAAAGGTCTTTTGGCAGGAAGGCAGATAAAACGGATGGCTGGTATGGAATGAGTGAGTGGTAAATAGAGATGGACAGGGGAAGAGTTGAAGAGTGAAGCGTGAGTGGTAAAGGTGTGCGAAGAATAATGGAGGTGGTAAGTAGTGGAGAAGGAGTGGGAAAGGTGCAAGTAGTGAGACAAGGGAGTGTGATGGAAAGATGTGCACCGAGAACTGCAGGAGTACTGGATGGGAGTGGAATGTGTTGCGTGGGTGTGAGTAGAGAGACTGATGAAGGTGATGGTGTAAATGGTAGCAGTGTTAGTGTACTCGTAAATGGCGCCAGTGGTCGTTTCAGGGTGATGTAGTAGAGGTGAGACAGGAGGAGTTAGTAATTGTGAGGCTTTGTTGTGGGAGGAAATAGGAATGCGGCTGCACTGACAGACGAAGGGAGTGTGATAGGCACAGGGGATATCTGAAGAGAGATGATTCAGCAGGGGCGAGTCTTGGATGGTAGAAAGTGGATGTTGCTCAAGGGCATCTTCGATTCAGAGGGCCAGGTGGGGGAAAGAGATGAGAAGGACTCAATATGAATTTCTAATATATTATTATTTCTTTGTGTGCCCTACGCTGTCAATCATTCCTTTGACAGAGTCTCAGCAGTCCTACGTGCCGCTCACCTTCATATGAAGCTTCCCTCTCTCCATATTGGATACCTGGACTGTATCATTCAGGACTGTTGTAATGGTGTTAGCAGGTCTAATGGAAAATCAGTAAAGTGTATTTTTTATCGAAATTCATATTATACACCTTACTAATCTATAGAGACATATTATCTGCTTAATATTTATGAGACGAATTTTTACAGCAAGAGATAAAAAAGATGTTGGTGTGAGGCTGGTGTGATGCTGGTATGAGGCTGGTGTGAGATATAAAGAAAGACGCAAGTGCAACCTGAATGAACGGTGTGGTGAGGAATGAAGCGAGGAAAAAATAAAAACAGGTAGTAGAAAAAGGTCAGTCTGACGCCATGCGATTTAAGTAAGGCAGGTATGAAGCACGTATGAAGCAAGGGCGTGGCAGGTATGTGAGATGTGACATATGAGGACCGAGTTATGATGATAGTGATGGTGATGATGATGACGATGATGGTGATGATGATGACGATGATGGTGATGATGATGAAGATGATAGCAACAATGACGACCACAACAGCAACAATGATGATGATGAAATGGCGATGACAATGATGGTGACAATAATGATGATGATGATGATGATGATGAAGATGATGATGATGATGATGATGATGATGATGATACAGCAACGGAAGTTTGAGGACAAGCATGTAAAAAGGAAGATGTAAGGCAGGTGTGAGGACAGACATGCAGGTCGTCTTACTATACTGACAAATGTATCCAATTTTTATCATCTTAACTAACCGTCCATCAACCCGGAATTACAGGCAGGTCATATATTCCATTGTACTGGGGCTGCTGGACAGGAGGGAGGGGGTTAGGTGGGAGACAGTGAGAGGAGGTTAGTGAGAGAGAGAGAGAGAGAGAGAGAGAGAGAGAGAGAGGAAGGGGATTAGGTGGAGAGTGAGGGAGAGGAGAGAGGGGGTGAAGTGATGATGGATAGGGAAGGAGGCAGAGAAAGGAAAAGGGAATTAAGTGGGAAGGGTGAGGAGAAGTGAGAGGATGAGATGAGAGGGAAGGGGAGCACGTAGCTGTGGGAGAGGGAGGGGAATGTGAGGAAAAGAGGGTCTAGAGGTGGAGGGAGATGAAGAGATGAGGGGGAGGGGACGGGGGATTGGAAGGGGCAGGAGAAGGGAAAGGTGGATGGGAAGCAGAAAGGAGAGGAGGTGGGAAACAAAAAAAAGAGGAGATGAGAGAGAGAGAGAGAGAGGACGAACAGAGAGGAGGAGAATAAGATTAACGCTTTCGCGTCCATCCTGAAAGTGTCCAACCCGCTCCTTAGATGCGAATCCACGTCCAAACAAGAAATATTCACCATTAACCATGAATTGCGTCTAGCAGCATGAAAACTGGTCTGATGTTAGCCTGACTGAATGTCCAGTTTGTTGATGCTATTATCTTTCATGGGAAATTTCGAAAACGTGACCAAAAAAAGCTTATAAGACTAGAAGCCATCTCACGATGCGATCTCGATGGGATCCCACCACCCAAGGTCCAGACCTTGCCACCACCCACGTAGCCGGTAATTCTTTTCCTCGGCACATAACTTCGCACCTCCATTTCTGATTTGGTGCAAATTCTGGATTAAAACACACGCAAACAAAGCCAGCCAGCCAACCTTACAATTGAAAACATTACCACTCCGCTCATTTTGCAACGAGGGTGGTAAGCGAGCAGAGTGATAATGTTTTTAGTTGTGAGGTTGGTTGGCTAGCTTTGTGTATGGATGAACAAAGTATCGCATGAACGGCTTGAGCCATCAACATGAAACTTTCAGGGCATCAAAATATGGCCATAATCTCGGACTGGTTCGAAAATGGGCACTCGAGGTCAAGGTCAAAGTCACCAAAGATCAACTAGTTGACCTTTGGCAGCCATTTTGGTGACCTTGATCTTGACCCCGGGTGCCAATTTTCGAACTCGTCCAAAATTTTGGCTCTATCTTGATACCGTGAAAGTTTCATGTTGATAGCTCAAGCCGTTAATGAGATATCTTGTTTACCCACACACAAACAAAGCCAACCTGCCAACCCCACGACTGAAAACATTACCATTCCCCTCGCTTCGCAACGCGGGTGGTAAAAACTCGAGCTCGCGCTGAGGAGGGGAGGGAGAGCTGGAGGGTTCTGCTGGCTGCAAGAAGGTCGGACATCCAAGGTGTTAAGAAGCCGGATAGTAGCAGGAAGGAGCGAGGAAGAGAAGAAAGTCTGGAGAAGGGAGGAACGACGAGCAGACGACAGAAGGCGGGAAGAGATGAAAGCAAGATGAAGGGAAGAGGCGAAGAGGAGAACGATGAAAGATGAGGCAAGAGCATAGAGGAGAAAAAAAAAAAGGGAGGAAGGGGGAAAAGACAGAATAGAGTGGAAGGGATGAAAGGTAGAACGACAGCCGGGTGGAAGAAATGGATGGAAGAAACGGGGATTTGGAAGGCGAAGGGGAAGAGTTGAGGAGAATAAAAGAGAGGTAAGATGAGAGAAAAAGTGGAAAGAAAGGTTGGAGAAAAGAGAGATATAGGCAAGGAAAGAAAGAGGGGACGGGCATGTGGTTAGGATACAGAATAAAGAAATGCCAAGAGAAACTGCAGCGGAGAGGAGGGACAAAAAAGAAAATTAATTACAAAATGTCGATTAGGGAAAAGAGGGCAGAAAAATATAATGCAAAGAGAATGGAGGAGTAAAAAGGCTGAATATAAGATGGGAAGAGAGAAATCGTAAAAAGAAGAGGAAAGAAAAGAGACGATGCTAAAAAGGGAAAAGCAGAGAGAGAGAGAGAGAGAGAGAGAGAGAGAGAGAAGAGGAGACTCTGGGACGCAAGTGAGAAGAAAAGAGGGGAGAGGACGTTAAGGAGGAGAACAGAGAAGAGAAGAAGGTGAAGAAGTGCTGGGGAGGAGTTACATAATCGTTAATACTACGTAAGATCACAAGAGCCGTACCATCAAGACGAAAAGAAGACACAGAGAATGAAAGGAGGAGGAGGAGGAGGAGGAGGAGGAGGAGGAGAAGGAGGAGGAGGAGGAGGTGGAGGAGGAGGGAGACAAACTATGAAAGAGAGAAGGCAAGTGATGGAAGCTCAGAGAAGTAGGTCGCGATACGGAGGAGAGAGAGAGAGAGAGAGAGAGAGAGAGAGAGAGAGAGAGAGAGAGAGAGACTATGAAAGAAGGAGGAGTACCATGAGGAATATAAAAGAGAGGACTGAAGGATGAGACAAGAAAAGATTTACGATTGAACAGTGAGAGAGAGATGAACATGCAGAGGTGACAGATGACTCGAGGATGAAGGAAAGAGGTGAGAAATGAAGAGCTTGTGATAGGAGACAAATAGCGAGAAAATGACAGGAGAGGAATGGCAGGGGGTAAGATGAGGGAAGGGGGTGAGGGAAGGGAGACGGAGGGCAAGGGGAGGGAAGATTGGAGAAATAGTATGTCGAGGAAAAGGACTGAGGAGTGTGCAGTGAGGACGAGGTGTTAAAAAAAAGGGGGTGTAGTAGCAGACAGGGTGTCAAACAAGGATATCAAAGGACAATGAGAGGTGAAGGGTGAAAGGGTATGAAATGAAGGAGCGGTGAGGAAGGTGACGTGAAGAAGAAGAGTGAGGATGAGGGAGGGAGAAATAAATGAAGGAAGAGGGAGAATGAACGAGGGCTAGGAAAGAGAACCCGGTGGAGGAACTGTAAAAGACGAAGCAGACAGAAAGATATAAACTGAAGGCATCGTTGAGGAAAGAGGATGAGGGAGAAAGGGAGAGGAAGGAAAAATGAGAAGGGAAAAAAAAGGGAAGAAAGACAAAAGGGAATGAGTACTGAAGTATTTGTTACAGCAGGAGAAGGACGGAAGGTTATGAGGTACAAAGGGGTTGAGGGAAGAGAGATTAATAATGTGAGGAGGGAGTAGAAGGAAATGAAGTGGAGAGGGAAGGAGAGAGAATGGGAAGGGAAAGGGAGCTAGTATTGACGGAATTGTGAGAGGATGTGAACTGAGGAAGAGATGGAAGAGAAGAGTGAAGAAAGAGACGGATGCGAATGAGGAAAAAATGAAATATGGAGGATGAAGGGAAGGAGAGAGAAATAGAGGGAGTAGGGAAAGGATGTTGTAGGGGCTGCATGAGGAGGAGTCAGACAGACTGTATGAAGCAAAGGAAAGATGGGAAATAAAGGAGTGTGGAGGGAAAGGAGAAAAAGAAGTAGGGAGGAAGAAGAAGGAAAGAAGGAGAAAGGAGGGAGACATGAAAGGGTTGGAAAAACATGAGAAATGGAGGAAGAAGGAAATGAGGGAGAAAAGGGACTGCGGATGAAATTAACATTGCAGGGATGAAAAAGATGGAAGGGTATGGAGTTAAGTAGGGGACGATGGAGGAGGGGGAGGAGGGGGGAAGGTAGAGATGGAGAGGTTGTGGGAGGAGAAGTGAAGGAGAATGGGATGGGTGGTGGTGAGAGGAAGGAGACGTGTGCTATCGCCACCACTCATCACCCTCTCCACCACTCACCATTGCCACACACTCTGCTTAATATACACCAGCACCACTAAAAATAGCTCACATTTCAATCATACTTCTTTCAAACACCAGTACAATTATTACTTTATTGTGCAGTATTATTCATAACAAGTACTGTAGGAACGATAGCAAAGCAAAGTTATCATGCTGTGTAAAGCCAGAGAGTTTTTCTGTATCATGACCTACTTATCCATCCAGCAACATCGCACAAACGTTGCCATATCCTAAGTAAAAGAGTTCTCCTGGAAGGACGTCCATATCTGTCACATCACCGCTTTCACCAGCATAACTAAACAAATTCACTTTTGTCTTGCACCAAAGTTTACCGGCTAGTGGTATGAAGAAAAAAACATTATTTTCTAGATTTTTTGGCATTATTTTGTCGATCTTTTACAGTTTTTTGCATTTTGTCTTCCATTATTTTGGAAAGATCTATATCTAGTAAGTGTATACTGGTAATACAACTTTATCTAACAATATTCTGCAATGTTTAATCTCTAGCGGCACTTTAGAAAATATAGCCTTTTTCTAATATTTCTCAATGCTTGGACCCTAGCAACATTCTAAAGATTACAGTTCTTTATCCAACAATATTCTACAGTGTTCTGTGTTTAGGAGCAGTCTAGAGATAATTGTACGTTGTGCAGGAACGGTCTGGAGTGATTTGTGTGCAATAACAGCCTAAAGAATTGTCTAACGAATACACAACACTGTCTGGCAACATTTTTTTTTTTTTTTCCTGGAGACAATCTACAGTGTAACGCATTTGAGAGGACAACTTATAAGTTTGAAAATTTGGTTTGATACTCATAAATGTATCCAGGTCGAGACTCCACGGATCCCCACTTATATAATCACAGACGCACGGAATATAACACTGATCAGGTTAATTCCTTTATATTGGCGACGTCTTGTATATTCTCCCTTTTTGTCGGAGTTTACTCAGCCCATCACAGCACTTTAGTAGTAGTAGCAGGATTAATGAAGAATGTAAATTATCCTTTCTAAGCTGAATGAAATGGTATACATGCAGCAAGAATTATATACAAGAAAACCATCACCGTACGGGAGGAATTAAACACAATAAACATCTTCCCCTAAACAAAATAAAGTGAAACACGCTGACAGAATGCTCGGTGAAGGGAGTAGTTACATTATGCTGACTGAGTGGAATGTTTACTTTCCCACAACAAAGGGCTCACCTTGCCGGTTTCTGCTCTAACACATTTATGAAGCACTAAAACCCTCAGTCTAGAAATCAAGCAAACTCCCTCCCTCCCTCCCTCCCTCCCTCCCTCTCTCTCTCTCTCTCTCTCTCACACACACACACACACACACACACACACACACACACACACACACACACACACACACACACAATTTTTCACACCTGTCTCAGTTACACGCATATATCCTCCAGATACTCGTACATTAGGACAGCAGGGTCTAATTATACTCTTCTAATACAAGTTATAACACATAGAATTAAAGTCCTACAATCATAAGAGCACATTCAGCTGTTAGCGCGCGCGCACGCACACGCACACACACACACACACACACACACACACACACACACACACACACACACACACACACACACATATACAAACAGTTAAACGTACTAACACACGCGCGCGCGCGCTCACACACACACACACACACACACACACACACACACACACACACACACACACACACACACACACAGAGTCAAACTCTCTGTCTCTGTCTGTTTGTCTGTCTGTCTGTCTGTCTGTCTGTCTGTCTGTCTCTCTCTCTCTCTCTCTCTCTCTCTCTCTCTCTCTCTCTCTCTCACACACACACACACACACACACACACACACACACACACACACACACACACACACACACACACACACACACACACACACACACACACACACACACACACACGCACACGTATAAACACAGTCAAACTCTCTGTCTCTGTCTGTCTGTCTGTCTGTCTGTCTGTCTCTCTCTCTCTCTCTCTCTCTCTCTCTCACACACACACACACACACACACACACACACACACACACAAGTACAATCGAGCACACATGCACGCACGCGCACATACAAACACAGTTAAATGCAGTCTCCTTCACCCTCTCTCTCTCTCTCTCTCTCTCTCTCTCTCTCTCTCTCTCTCTCTCTCTCTCTCTCTCTCTCTCTCTCTCAGGTAGGGCTGGCGGCATGACTGATGAGGTACACGTGCCCGTCTGCCACGTGTCACAGATGCGGGCGCCACCATTACTTCCTCTCCCCTCTTGTCCCTCCCCTGCTTCAGCCCCTTCTTTTCCTTTCTCTGCCACCTTACTGCACAAGACACTGCAGCCATCTTGCTCTCTCTCTCTCTCTCTCTCTCTCTCTCCCAGTTTAATCACGAAAATGCCAATGGAATATGTGTATGAAGGACGCAACAAAACTACATCGTCTACCTTGCTCTAACCGCACCTGACTTGGTCAACCCAAGTATGACTTACCTCAGTCTTATTAAGTAATCCTATCCCACAATAATCCTATTCTTTCCTTACGTACCCATAATTATCCTTAACTAATCTAGGTAACTAAAACTTAACCTAACCTACTATGTGTTAATCTAATCTACCATGTGTTAACCTACCCTATTCTTACCCCTATTTGTCTTAAACCAGTCAACTTAACCAACCAAAACAAGTTAATCAACGCTCAATTAACCTAATCTACCCTGTGTTAACTTAAGCTTTTCTGACCTAATTTAACCTACTGTAAATTAACCTATCTTTCTCGATTTACACAAACTGTATTCTTACGGAATCTTACCTAGCTTACTATGGTCTGACCCACTCTGTCATGGATTATTTTAAATTATCTCAAGATTACACATGCCTAACGAGACTTAAATGAACCTAATTTACCCTGCGTTTAATCATCCTAACTTACTCTAAACTTTATTTTCTCCTGACCTGCTGCACTGTAACTTAGCCTGACCTAACTTACTTTGACTAAACTTAGCCTAATCTAACCTCGATTATCAACACTAGACCTAATTAGAGCACTGCGGACTTATTTTAATCACCCATATTTCTTATCTATCATGAAGTGCCTTAAATCAATTATACTCACTGAAATTCATATCTAACTAAAACTACCCAAGCTCAGATTAGCCATTTCTTACCTCATCTGATCTGGAAAGCCTAACAGAATGCAATAACCAAGGCCAATGTACGGTAGTTTAATTCAGTTTGGCCAAACGTTACTAATTCAACCGAGTATATCCAAACGCTAACAAAGTGTACTAGTTTCACCCAGTTCAGGCTAGCATATCAAACCAAGTATAATTTGAATCTGATCATCCTGACTCCCAATTATAAACTAAGGTGACAGAAACCAACGGAGCTAAATCTAATGAGAACTATACATATTAAGACAAATCACCTGCTCTAACAAGAACAAACTCAATCCAACCAATCTAGTTTGACCTACAAACTTAACAGACTAGCCTAACCTGGCCAGAAATAGTCTTAAAACTGCGCTGTATGGAAGCAAGCACTACCAGCCTACCAATACTGCCTTGAACAATAATGCACTAATACCCACTGATCATCCCGTCTGCATAGCCGTTCCTTCTTTAATTAGAGTGAGGATGGGGTAACAGATGGAGAGGAAGAGTTTGGAGGCCGTGAGGGGTGTTAGAGAGAGAGAGAGAGAGAGAGAGAGAGAGAGAGAGAGAGAGAGAGAGAGAGAGAGAGAGAGAGAGAGAGCTATCGTTGCAGCTTGTGTTTTTGTTGTGTGCAAGTCCTAAAAACATTGCGCACAAAAATCCAGTTTACCACATATTAACCAAATTTAGCCTAACATTGCTTATTCCTAAACTGAAGTCCGGATGTCACACTGTCCGAATAAAAACCCCGAACAATAGGGAAAAATCAGACCATAACCAGGAGATTATCCAGAGAGCATCATCGTGAGGGAAAGGTCTCATATGCCTCCATCTCTCTGTCTCTCGTTACGTGTCTGTCTCTATTTGCCATTACACATCTGAGTCTATCTGATTCTAGTTACAAGTTTATCTACCAAAAGTTCATCGGTATACTTGATATGCTCCTGTCCATTAATCTGAGGGTTTATCTACTAGTCTCAGTTGAAGGCTTATATACTAATGTGTGTGTGTGTGTGTGTGTGTGTGTGTGTGTGTGTGTGTGTGTGTGTGTGTGTGTGTGTGTGTGTGTGTGTGTGTGTGTGTGTGTGTGTGTGTGTGTGTGTGTGTGTGTGTGTGTGTGTGTGTGTGTGTGTGTGTGTGTGTGTGGATTGTGTCGACGATGCTGCTGCTGCTAGTGGTGGTGGTGGTAGTGGCTTTCATTAACCTACGGTATATAAGTGTTTCAATTTACAATAATCTCGTAAACACTGTCAGCCAAAAAGCGTATAAGCTCTATGTGCCATTTATTAATCAATTTTCTAATAGTAATTACCCAACTCCGTTGTTTCAGCACTTACGGTGAGGGATGCTGGATATGAAAGCCAGAGAGAGAGAGAGAGAGAGAGAGAGAGAGAGAGAGAGAGAGAGAGCGTGTGCCTGTGGTAGGAGTGGGGATGGAGATGCTGAAGGGATACGGAAAAGAGAGGTCCAGCGTGTCAGGTAGGTAGAAGGGCAAGGCGAGGTAAATATACATAGAGTGGAGCAGAGTGAGATATGACCAGACAGGGATGACCAACAAAGAAAGGGATCACAAAGGCATGCAGATGGAAAACAGAGGAGTCAGGGATATTCAGGGAGAGGTGGAAGGGGAGGCGTTGAAAATGGAAGGGGAATCTGGCAAGGAGGATTGGAGGGATTCAGACACAGAAAAAGGCAAGGGAAACCGGAACAAGAAAGAGGGAAGGCAGGGTGGAGTATAATCGGGTGGAGAGGAGTGGCAGGTGAAAGGGAGACAGGGATAGGCAGGGATGGAGAGCAAGAGAGTCAGGGAGGTAAAAGGGATAAGGGAGGCGGAGACGAAAGAGGCAAGGTGAGACAATGAGAAGGCAGAGAGAAGCAGGAAGCAGGGAACAGTCATGGAATGGGCAGTGAGCAGGTATGGGGCAGGCAGGGTGAGACAGTGAGTAGACACTGGAGCAGGCAAGTTGAGGCGGCTTGGTGAGGCCGTGCACAGGTATTCAGTAGAAATGGATATCAGGCAACGTAAGACAGTAAGCAGGCAGGCACCACGCAAGGTGAGAAAGGCGGCTGGCAGGGTGAGGCAGGCAACAGGGGACGGTGACCGGGTAAGCAGTCGTTGCTCATGCAGCTAATGGTTGACACACACACACATAAAACCTAAGGGGAGCCAGGCGGCCTATGTACAAGAAGATGCCCTCATCCTACCCCTCCCATCACCTCTCCCTTTCCCGCCCATTTCCTCTCTCCTTCTCTCTCCAGTCGTTATCATCTCTCCCTTTCCACATCACCTCTTCCCTTCATCTCGCATCTCTTCCCCTTCCACGCTCATCCTTCCTCCCTTCCCTTCCCTCCTCTCCTTTCTCATCCAGCAAGAAGGTGAGACAACGAGTGTGTTAGGGCAAGGGAGAGAAGTGAAGGACTGGGAGAAGAAAGGGAAGAAAGGAGGTGGGAAAAAGAAAGGAAAGGGATAATGGAGGAGAAATATGAAAAGGTGAGAGGCGAAATGAAACAGAGCGATAGACGGCGAGAAGGAGCATTTAGGGAATAAAGGGAGGGCCAGAGGAAGATGGAAAATGAAAGGGTACAAAGAAGGCTGGCAGAGAAGTTGAGGTAAGGGAGGAAGAGTGGGTGAGGGAGAGAATCAGAGGGATGAAGGAGGTGCGGGAAAGGAAGAGAAATGGAGAGGTGGAAGAAAGATAAGAGTGGGAGAAAAGTGGAGAGACTGGAGAGAGAGATTGAGAGATAAGTGAAAGGATTCGGGAGAAGAGGGAATAGCAGATATGTAAGATGGAGATAGGGCATGAGTATGATAAAAAAAAAAAACGAGGGGGGGGGAGGTAAGAATGTAAGAGAATTAGGGCAAAGAAAGAGAGGAGAGGAGAGGAAAGGGGAAAGTAGGTAAGGTGAGGGAAGGGGAGACGAGAGGATCGGGGCTGCAGAAGAGAGGATAGAGTAGGGGGAAGGAGAGGAGTGAAAACGGCAAGGGAGAGAGAGAGAAAGAGTGGGAAAGGGGAGACAAAAGATTACAAGCTGTGGAAAGTGAATCGAAAAAATAAAAAAGGCGAAAGATGAGACAAGAGAAACGGGAACAAAAGCATGAGTGGAGATGAAGATAAAGGAAAGAAGGATATAAAAAGGAGGGAGATTAATAAAAAAAAAATGCACAGACGAAATGAAAGGGAAAATGAGCGAGGGAGAGAAAATAGGGTGAAAAGTGCGTGAAATGAATGAAAGGAGAGTTAGAGAGGGAGGTAGGACTGTGGTGGTGATGATGGTGGTGTAACTAGATTTGCCTCTCCAGGTTCTCTCTCTCTCTCTCTCTCTCTCTCTCTCTCTCTCTCTCTCTTTTAGGAAGGAGGGAAAGAACACGTGTGAGTGAGGAAAGAAGCACCTAGTGAGTTAGGATAGGTCCGAATGAGGAAGACAGGTGTGAGTAAGGAAGGCAGATCAGTGAGGAAGGAAGTTGTAAGCGAATTAAGAGGACAGATGTAAGTGAAGGAAACAGGCATGAGTAAGGGAGATAGATGTGTGAGGGAGACAGGGACAGGTGTAGAGTCATCAAAGGCAGCTTACCTGACACCTCCAGACTCAGTCCAATCAGCTCGACCAAACACCTTACGTACCTGGAACATAGAGAAATGGGTTACTGAAGTTCAAAATGATATTAGTGTTACTACTTACCTAACGTCTTACACAATACGGCTAGCTGGGTAACAAGAAGCTTATCCAGTTAAGAGTGATCAATGACGCGAGAGTTGCGCGACCGTCTACATGGATTATTTGGCCCACCCTGACGCTACATTGGTGGTGAGGTTATCGCCAATGCAGCATATTAACGACAACACCAAAGGCAACACAATACACTTCAATAACCCTGTGTTGGTGACGTGCGAAAAACTGCTGCTCAGTAATTTCATTTTTTTTTTTTTTTTTAGCGTGCAACCAGATACTGCTTAATTATTTTGTTTCCACAGACCTGGGTTTATTTTCAATGTATTCACAAGGCCGGCTAAGACTAAGTTTGCTGTCACTGTAGCAGAAGCAGGTGCTGGAGGGGAACGCTTTCATGTGGTGGCACCGTTATTACAGCGGTGGAGCTGCCCAGTTACATAAACGTCGCTCAGCACCTTATCGTCCCCCTACCTTCAAAAAAAAAAAAAAAAAAAAATGGAGAACGGTGGCCTACACGAGAGGGACAGTTTCAATCAGTAGACCACCGGGCTCACATGCAAAGAAGCCTGGGCTTGCAGATACAACTACTTTCCGTCACTGTGGTATGACTCTTGATCATGGACACCTGATGGGGTAAAGATCATGTATTTTGTGTATCAGTTTAAGTTTCTAAAAAGGTCAGTAAGAGTTTTATATATATATATATATATATATATATATATATATATATATATATATATATATATATATATATATATATATGTAATGCCATCAGAAATGTGGATCAACTAACCAAATGTTCGGGTCTACTGTTGCCTAGCCTCAGACCCCATCACCTCCCAAAAATTCATATGGACAGGACTGGGCAAGATACATTAAGAGACCTGCCTGAGTACTTTGTGAGAAGCTGTAGAGGTAAGGTATATATCACAGTTGAACTAAATTGATATTAGCCTGTAACACACACACACACACACACACACACACACACACACACACACACACACACACACACACACACACACACACACACACACACACACACACACACATATTCTCTCTCTCTCTCTCTCTCTCTCTCACTAACCTACCTACTCTCGGGGTCAATATTGGAGTAGGGTCAGGTTACGTATTAATCACTTAGGCACCACCACCACCACCATCCAATATAGCCATGACCACCACTACCACGCCCCGGTATAGTCACCGAAGTAAAAGTGGAATTTAGCAAGTCTATAATCATTGCAAAGGGCTGATGCAAGGAAGGAAAAGCAACGATACAGTACATAGTTTTGATAATCGTAATTTCTTGGGGAGGTTGCTAGGCTTGCAGTAGAGTTAAATTTCAAGAACTTTTCATCATCATCATCATCATCAACCTACTTCCTATTAACGCTCAGGTGGGAGGGCTTTAATCATTATAATGGGTTATATGATAGGATACAGTACTGTACATACAATTTTGTTAATTGTTAATTTTTTTGGTAAACTGATAAACTGATAAAAATGGTGCATGGAAAGGTTTATACGATTATAAAATATTCTGAAAATTGTAAAGTTCTAAAAATTAACCTGGACAACTGACAGGCTATCTAACAGTATTTGAATACAAGAGTTTATATCTATATCTACCGGTAAATATTAATATCTCTATATCTATCTATCTACCCATCTGTCTATCTACAAACATACATGCATACATAAATACATGCATATATAAATACATACAAAAATACATACATACATAAATATATACATACATACATATAAATGAGAGTATGGTAAAAATAGATCAAACGACAAGGTCATGTGGAAAAATTCAGCTTAAACTGTTTTGATCCGATTTAGATCAAAATTTGAGGAAGGGTATGGAGTAAGACAAGTCATGAAGGTTCGACTTTGAAAACAATCACTCACAGGTCAAGATCACTGGCAATGGTCAAAAGGCAGCGTCACATGGCAAGGACAACGGCGAACGTTGTGGAAGGGTCGAAGGTAAGGCAAGGACAATGTGATTCAATTTTAAGTCTCGGTCGACGGTGAAGTCACAGGGAGAGATAAACTTTGTACCCGTGTGTGTCTGTGTATGAACAAAATAACTAAAACGATTTGGATCCGATTTTAACTAAACCTGGCAGAAGGGTTGGGTGTGAGGCAGAGGGTTGACCTACTATTTTGGAACATAATACTCGTAGGTCAAAGGCCAGTGTCATTTTGTCAAGGTGAATATAAAGTTTTAGTTAGATTAAATCCAAATTTTGGGAAAGGATTTAGGGTTATGCAAGGATGAAGGGATTTGATTTTGAAAACAATCCATTAAATATTAAGTTCGCAGGATAGGATCGGTTGTTCAGCCCTATAATTCAGGCATCTTTGTTCTGATTCGGACACAAACTTGAGAAAAGTCTGTAGCTTAAATAAGATAAAGAGATTCGATTTTGAGAGCAATATATTAAAGCTCATGGTCACCTCAGACAATTGATCAGATGTGGACAAGACTTAGTGGAAATGAGGGAAAACCAGTGAAGGGCTGAGACAGGCAAGAATGAAGTATATACTGTATATAATTCAGTTTTGAGAACACTCAGTTGAACGTGAAGATTGATGGGCCAGCTCAAATATTCGGCTTTTAAACGATTTGTAGGTGTTGCATACCCTGAGCGGTACTTCTTGTTTCTGTTCTTGACAATTTATGCAAAACAGTCTTGAAATTTAACTTGGGTTTAGCTATCGAAACCGTCAAGGAAACTAAAAGTCGACATCATTTTGGCAGTTTAGTTCCACACACAACAATGCAAGGAAATAAATAGAGATATGAGCTGGAACTAAATATGTGAAAGCTCTAAACTAACTTTTACTCTAAGCAATTCTCTGTAGCAGTTTACCATAATCAGTTAGAGATCGTGTTATCTTTCGCTTTTTTTTTTTTTCAGTTTCATACGCTCTTTAGATCAATTGTGAAGTGTATGGTGGTTTTATATGTTAAGACAGATTAATAAACAAGAAATTATATATGCACAACTCAAGTTCTAAAACGTTTGTAATTACGGTCATTCGTGTTTAGAGGCACAGAACATGGACTACGCACCACTCATAGACAATCACACGTCAAATACATCCACCGTCACACACCTAGTCATACAAGCACAGAAGCATATCCGCTGCAAGCACGATGCCGCACCAATCCATATCTGTCACACACACACACACACACACACACACATACACAGTATATACAGATAGATAGATAGATAGATAGATATAGATAGATATAGATATAGATACTGTTGGGAGAGAGAGAGAGAGAGAGAGAGAGAGAGATTGATAAAGATTTCTCAGAGACATATACACACATCTCCACTCCTGCTGTCACCCGCAAATAAAGAACATACATGCACCTGCTATGTCCCCCCCCCCCTCTCTCTCTCTCTCTCTCACACACACACATACACACAGACTGATATGTCTCAAAAACATATACATACACCTATCCACTGCTGTCACACGCAAACAAAGCACATTCATGCACCTGCCTCTGTCCCCTTCCCTGTCTCTGCTCTGTCTCTCTGTCTCTGTATCTCTCTGTTTCAGTCTCTGTCTCTGTCTGTCTGTCTGTCTGTCTGTCTCTCTGTCACTCACACACACACACACACACACACACACACACACACACACACACACACACACACACACACACTGGGTCTAATTCGTCATTGTTCCCGCGGGGCAGACTTGGCATGAAAGTTGCTGCCTTGTTTGTTCCGGGGTGCTCTGGTCTCGTCCCGCCAGCTCGTTGATCTCGTAGCGTCCTCGTCTTGGTCTGCCCTTTCCTCGCTTCGGTCTGGCTTCGTCTCTATCTCGGCTTCGGTCCATCGTAGTTTCAGTCACTTCCTCCAATTGCCTCGGTCTCATCCTGCCCTGTTCTCGCCTCAGTCTCGCCTCGGCCTCGTCTTGGTCTATCCCTTTCTTCATTTGGATCTCGGTCTTTCTTTGTTTTCTTTTCGTCCTCGTCTCGGTCTCACCCCCGTCCTCTCTTTAGTACTGCCCTGTCCTCGTCTCAGCCTCGTTTCGCTCTCTCATTAGTAGTGCCCTGTCCTCGTCTCTCTGTCGTCCCATCCGTCCCTGAATCTCGCACTATCTTGTATTGTCCTCCTCTCGGTCTCGCCTCGTTCCCCCTTAATCTCGGTCTGTCCTTGTCTCGGTGTCATTTTGTCCTTGTGTTGTTCTCGCCTCCTTCTCAACTTCTTTTCTTTCTCTTCTCGTCTTAGTTTAGCTCTGTCCTCGTCTTGTTCTCGCCTCGTCCTCGTCTTGATCTTGATCTGTTCTCGTCGTGGTCTCGTCCACCCTCGCCTCGACCTCATCCCCTCTTAGTTTTGGTCTCGCTTTATCCAGCCCTTGAGGTTTCCCTGTCCTCGTCTTTTACTTATTATGGCCGCACTCTGTCATTGCCCTGTTCCAGTCTTTTTATCGTCTCGTCCTCGCTTTTTTCTCGCCCGTTCTCGTCTTCGTATCCCTCCATTCTCGTCTTGGGATTGCCCCGTCTTTTTCTTTATCTCGTTTTGAACTCGTTTCGGTCTGGCTCGGTCCTGCACTCGATCTCGCTTAGTTTTCATCTTGGTCTCGCCCTGTCCTAGTCTCGGTCTTTCCGTTCTCGTCTTAGCCTCGCCTTATCCTCGTTTAGTCTCTCTCTGTCCTCGTTTTGATCCCTCTGTTCTCGCATTGGTCTAGCCCAGTCCTGCATCCGGTTCACTTTTGTCCTCGCATTGATTTCGTCCCGTCTTAGCCTACATCAGTTAAGCAGACTCATCCACCGAAGTCCTAGCCATTTCATCCTAACTAACCCACCACAATTCTAACTAACCTACCACAGTCCTAGCAAACCCACCACAGTCCTAGTTAACCCATCACAGCGTTAGCTAACCCATCGCAGTCTTAGCCAACCCACCGGTCCTAGCTAACCAACCACAGTCCCAATTAAACTACAGCAGTCCTTCTACCCCAGCTCCCTATCCACATACTTTCTACGCTAGATTTCTGTCCTAACCTTCCGTACCTTCTACTGTAGGTTTCTGTCCTCTCATTTTATAGTAACTCGCTGCACTAAGCCTCTGTCATAATCTCTCTTCGCTTTCTGTCCTAACCTCCTGAGTTATCTTCTTGGTATAACTTCCTGCCTTGCCATTTTGCCCCAACAAGTGCTAGGCCTGTGCGCGTCCCTGGGTTGAAGCGACTTGGAGACAATTCAATTCCTCTCCTCATTTCCTCGTCCTCCCTCCCCCCATCCTTCCCTTCCCACCTCCTTCCTCTCATAGTTCTCGCATCCTTCCTCCCTTCCTCCTGACACTTTCTTTTTCTCTCCCTCTTTTCTTTTTACTTCCTTCCTTCCTTACACTATTCTCGCAGCCTTCCATCCTTCCTTGTGCATTTCCCTTTTTCCTTTTTTTTTTTTTTCTGTATGGTAAATTTTCTTCATTCACTTATACCTTTGTTCCTCCCTTCCTTTCGCATGTCTCCCTAAAAGCCTTCCTTCCTTCCTTCCTTCCTTCCCTTCTTTCTTCCCCCCTTCCTCGCAGTCTTGTTCCCGTCCTTTCTTCCACCATCTTCTCAGGCTTCTTTCCTCTCTACCAGAATCCTTACAGTCTTCCTCATCATTACAAACTCCCATAACTGCCATCAGTTTCTTCTTCTTCTGCTACTTCTTTTTCTTCTTCCCTCCCACTCCTCTCTCACATCTTCATCTTCCATATCTCATCCCCATTCGTATCAATCTCCTCCCCATCTCCACAGTCCTCACCCTCCTCCCCTCTCCCCGTCTGCATCCTCTTCCCCATCCTCACACTCCATCTCCCCGTGCCTCCAAGCCGGGATTAGGGACAATAACATCATTTGAAGGCTGGAAGGCTGAAGCGTATTTACATATCTGGTAAAGGGGTGGTTAAGGGGGATGGAGTGTGAGCGAAGGAGAGGCGAGGAGAGGACATGGAGGGGTGTGTGGAGGGGTGGAGAGGGAATGGGGTATCAGCGAAGGAGACGAGAGGAGAGAAGAGGAGAGGAGAGGACATGGAGGGGTGTGTGGAGGGGTGGAGAGGGAATGGGGTATGAACGAAGGAAAGGAGAGAAGAGAAGATGAGGAGGAAAAGTGGAGAGGGAATGGGATATCAGCAAAGGAGAGGCTAGGAGAGGAGATGGAGAGGTGTGTGGAGGGATGGAGAGCGAATGGGGTATGAACGAAGGAAAGGAGAGGAGAGGAGATGAAGAGGAGGGATGGAGAGGGAATAGGGTATCATCAAAGGAGAGGAGAGGAGAGGGGATGGAGAGGTGTGTGGAGGGGTGGAGAGGGAATGGGGTATGAGCATAGGAAAGGAAAGGACAGGAAATGAAGTGGTGGGGTGGAAAGGGAACAGTGTGTGAGCGAAGAAGAGGAGAAAAGAGATGGGGGGGAGGAATGAAGAGGGAATGGGGTGTGAGCAAAGGAAGGGAGATGAGATGGGAGAAGAGGAAGAGGTGTGGTGTGGAAGGGGGAAGGGAGAATGGAGTGTGAGCAAAGGAGAGGAGAGGAGAGGGAAAGGGATGGAGAGGAGTGTGAAGGGATGGAGAAAGAATGGGGTGTGAACAAAAGAGAGGAAAGGAGAAAAGACAGGAAGAGGAGGAAGTACAGGGGGTGTGGAAAGGTGGAGAGAGCACAGGGTATGAGCAAAGAAAGAGGAGAGGAGAGGGGAAGAGAGGGAGAGGAGAGGGGAAGAGAGGGAGAGGAGGAGACTAGATGGCTTGAGAGGGAATTGGGTGTGAGCGGAGAGGAGAAGTGTGAAGATACGGAGAGGAGGAGTACGGAGGGGTGGGGAGGGAATGGTCTGTGAGGAAAGGAAGAGAGAAAGGAGAATGGAAAAGAGGGAGAAGTGGGGTAGAAAGGGAATGGGGTTGGAATAAAAGAGGCGAGGAGATGGACAGGAGGGATACAGAAGGATGGAGAGGGTGTGGGATGCGAAAATGGGGCGGACTGAGGAGAGGGGAAAAGAAGGAGGAGTTGGGTGTGAAGTGGTGGAAAGAGGATGGGGCATGAGGAAAGAAAAGGTGACAGGAGAGGGACGATGGAGGGGAGGTGTGTGAAGGGGTGGAGGGAGAATGGGCTTTAGGAAAGGAATGAAGACAGGAGGGGAGAAAAAGGAGAGGGGTGCAGTTGTGATGTGGTGTGAGGAAAGGACGGGAGAGGAGAGGAGATAATATGGGAGGAATGTAGGCTACGAAGGATACAAAGCAAGCAGCATCAGACATACTGGTCTTTTCAAGGATGTATAATAAAGAATCAATTTTTGTTATATTTTTTGCTCTATAAAGTCTGTGAAAAGGACGGTAAACAAGCTGGCTCTATCATCATATTAATCTCTTGAGACAGTCGGAATTTTTAAAAGTGGCAATTTTCTTGGAAAGGGTGAATGGAAGAAATATTATAAACTATCTTTTTCCCTTAGAAGAAGGAGGACATTAAATGAACAACGATCGTGCGCTGTCTTTTTATTCACTTGACCTGACTAAAAAAAAAATGTCAGCCGTGACCGTAAGTAGGCCTAACAGGAGATGAGAAGCTATGTATGTTATCAAAAGATTTTCTAATGCCAGTAATGTACCTGCCACACTACAAGACCATTTTTTTCAATATGCTTACATCCCTACTGAAGAAGGAATGTTTTGCTTCACTTGACTAGATACACTTACTTGTGTAATATCAACTATAGAATTGTTTGAATGGAAATGTTTTCATGCTCTTTTAGATTTTTATGTAATATATTAACACTCGTTCGAAGTATATACTTTGATAATACGTTTCTTGAATGGTAACTTCCTCAGTCTTCTATAATATTTTCTGCATCCTTCTTGTCTCACCTGTTTCAGTCATAATTCTTCAAGAGTTAGCGTAATGGCAAATTAGGGAGCTATACAGGGAACTTCAGCTGAATTCGAATGCTTTACCTATGAATATAAGTAAATTCGAATGCTTTACCTATGAATATAAGTAAATTCGAATGCTTTACCTATGAATATAAGTAAATTCGAATGCTTTACCTATGAATATAAGTAAATTCGAATGCTTTACCTATGAATATAAATACGTGTTGTTTTTTTCCTACAGCCTCTCTGCAGTGTCGACTTCATTTTCAGTTGCTTCTTGTCTTTATAAATTCTATTCTTGACTTAAATGCTCGAGATTAATCTTATTCACAGTATACAGAGCCAAAGTTTTCATTTCTGGTACCAGTGTTCAAGGGCTTTGCATTTTCCAGTGTTCATATACATTTGCCATATCTACGTAAAGATAAGCTACATATTAAGACTGGGCATGTGTTCACATTGTATCGTGCCAAGTTTTGTATCTTAAGCAGAGTTGGATAATTTGTAATATTATCCGATAGTGTTATTTATATGAATTAGAACGTAACAGAATCCATAACTCCATCTTGTAGGACTCTACTTTCACCATTCTTCCAGTCTGAATCTTTTTCTTAATATTTTCAGTAAGATGACATTTTTTTCTTAGAGAAATAATTAATCGTTACCATAAGATTTCATTCAGCTTACTTCAGGCCCTTCGTAGTGAAGAAATTACTGTCCGATTTCATTTGTCACAGACGTTCGATGAATGTATATTATTTAATTTTTGCTACAAGATTATTCTCTAAGAAGACAGTCCTCATAATGAAGAGTTTTTTCCCGATTTTAATTTTCCTTGGCAAAATTTCGATCCACCTAAGCACAACAACACCTACACTGTGAAGCTACGAATACCTTCTGGATATCGAGATGGAAAATTTGAATTGCCTTTGTTTTATTGCACAAATTTATGTCGATGAAAGAATAAAAAAATAAAAATAAATAGACTGGTAAGATTTCAACGACCATTACAGGAATCAGGCAGTGAATTTTTGACAAGAGAGGAGGAAATAGGAGAAGAGTGTTCAAGGGAAAAAAGGTGAGACGAGAGAATGGGATGGGGGAGATGTGAAAATAGAAGAGGGGAAAGTATGAAAGAGAAGATACAGGTACTCTAGGAAATTACAGGATCAGAAAGGTAAGAAAAGGAATATGAGGGGAAAAGAAAAGATACAAGAAACCAAAGGGACTAGCAGAAAGAAGTCAAAAGAAGACTGATAAAGAATGGATGAGAGGAAACACTGGAAACTGATAAGAAAGAAGATATGAATGGAAATGGGAAATTAGAGAAGACAGGCAGTTAAGGATCGAGAGAGAGAGAGAGAGAGAGAGAGAGGGGGTGGGGAGGAGGCGTTACACTGTGGTAAAAAAAAAGTTGTGGGAAACAAAATTATGATGATAAGATGATGTCGCTGACTGGAAAAAGGGTCTGAGTGTAAACATTAAGAAACAAAATACCACTACTACTACTACTACTACTACTACTACTACTATTACTACTACTACTACTACTACTACTACTACTTCTACTACTACTGCAGCTACTACTACTACTATTACTTCTACTACTACTGCTACTACTACTTCTACTACTATTACTACTACTGCAACAGAACTAGCACAACTATTACCACTTCTAATATCAAAGTTATTCCTACAACCACTACCACTACTAACACCACTGTTGTCATTGCAATCACAAACACAGAGCCACACCACCGCTTCCCCGAATGAGTGAAATGGAAGTGACGTTCAGAGTACAGTAGTAGAGCCGAAGACCTCAGTTAACCGGAACCCCCAGAACATACCAGCGAAGCACGAGGTAAACAAACGGATTTGGTGGGACGCAGACTCGGCTCGCAAAAATCAGCGTATAAAGACCCGGTAAATTAAAACATAAAATGGGATGAGAATTGAAATGTGAAAAAGCTGTGACATAGATTTCGTGATCGCCGTTGTTCTCTGTTATGTGTTTAGCTGATTAGTGAATATCTCTAATTTTCGTCTGTCTACCTGGCTGTCTCCATATCTGTGTTCCGATCTACGCCTTTATCGTATTTATATCTGAGTCCTTATCTGCATTATCTCTTTGTCTAACTGCATACTTGGGTGATCAGATAGTCCATGTACTTACTTACCTGTCTATTGCACCTACCTACTTGGTACTGCAGAGGCACGCCTTCATGTGGTGGCCCCAATGTAACTGGGCGGCTCAATTATCAGGTCATTTAATGCTTCCTCAACTAGCTCCCTATCCCCCGAAACGATGATGGTGAACGCAGGAGAAGGTTAATTTAAGCCTGAGGTCCACTGAGCTTAAATTCAGATGAACCTGAGTTTGCAACTGCTACATCTACTACCGCTACCTGCATGCATATCGGCCTATCTATCTAGCTAGTTAGTTAGATATCTGCCTGTCTCTATTTTTTTTTTATGCGAAGAAGAAGGAACCAAAGGCCGCGAGCCCGCAATTATTGTTCCTTCCAAGAGAAAAACAAAATACAAGAGAGAGCCAAATTCAAGTTCCGATCATTTCGAGATGCCTGGACACACTGCGTTTGAAAGACTGGAGATCATAGGAAGCAGGAAACACAGACAGAGGGAGACAGTTCAAGAGCTGACCTGTTGCATAAATAAAGGACTGGGAGTAACCGTTAACTCTTGCATTAGAGAGCTGGACAGAAAAGGGATGAGAGTTTTCTACTAGACGGGTGCTACGCGCCAGTCGTAGAGGTGGAGGAATGCATGCAGACAGTTCAGAGGAGCAGTGACCACTGAAGTACCGATAGAAAAGAGATAGAGATGCAACAGTGTGACGAAGAGACAGAGGGTGAAGGAAGTCAGTAAGAGGAGGAGAGTTAATTAGACGAAAAGCCTTTGACTCCACCCTATTGAGAAGAGCTGTATGTGTAGAGTCTCCCCACACATGAGAGTTGTACTCTAAACAGGGGCGGATAAAACCGGTATATAGAGTCAACAATTGTGCAGGGGTAAAGAAGGAACTGAGTCGGCTTAGCACACCTAATCTCTTGGAAGCAGATTTTACAAGAGATGTAATATGATCTTTCCAAGATAAGTCCCCAGTAAATGAAACCCAAAGCATGTTCAAGGACGATGCAGGATTAAGTTGAATATTATTAAACATTAGGAAGTATACCTGTGGAAGATTTTGTCGTGTTGTTAGGTGTAAAAACTGAGTCTTTGCTGCATTAAAAACAATCAGATTATTTTTATCCCAGTCAGAGATACTAGCCAAGTCAGACATTAGGTGTGCCATAGCCTCATCTACCTATCTGTATATCTGTCTACCTATCAGTTATCAGTTTATCTACCGCTCTTTCGGTCTACCTATCATCTATCTGTTTATCTAATAATCTATCCATCAGTTTATCCATAGCTCTGTCTGATCTGCGTCTACTTAATACCGAATACATACTTTTTTTTTTTTAGTGGCAAAAATAGGTGGGAAATTTAAAAATACTAGAGACAGAATAGCTTTACAAAAGCACAAATAAAAAGCTCAAGAGAAGTCATTTAATTCACTTAATGCTTGAAATATAAGTGCAACAAGTAGTTAAAATAATATAAAAAATACTTTGTCCTTCCTATTACATTCCCAGCACCATTTGGAGATTGTATTCAACCTTCAAGAGACTTCCCACAGTGAAGGGACTGACGCAGAAAGTTGCAAAGATAGTTTTCAACACTTCACTGAGGGACGTTTCTCTAAATTCGTGAAAAAATCATCTAGTGGAAGCAAGACTTAATTGCAAAAGAGGTCATCGTGGTGAAGGAGTTAATATCCCCTAAGAAATCACATTAGCTCAGGCGAGTTCTTTTGAAATAATTAAAAATACGCATAATCTGCATAAAAGGCCACAATATAATTTAAGCATTGGCAGAAAAATAACCCAAAAGATATAATTATATAACTTTACACACCACCAAATAAACACATCAGCCCAGTATATCATTAGCCCCTTCAATCCAGTGCCGTATATTATCAGCTGGTTTTTACTGCTGACCTAGAACTGTATGCCACCTAGGAGAGAATGTTATAGCTGAAGGGGTTACGTATTCCCTCCATTATATCCTCCATTATACCCTCAATTATACCTTGAATTATACCCTCCATTATACCCTCCATTGTTTCTTTCACTGCAGGAGGGCATTCTCAAGTGAATTAAATCGTCTGAAAGTTGCAGGTTCAAAATATCAATCCCGCGAACATGCTGAAAAGATGAAATAGTTTTTATTGTCAAGAACTGGCAATAACACACACACACACACACACACACACACACACACACACACACACACACACACACACACACACACACACACACACACACACACACACAAACCCCGATATACTCTGCGTCAGGGGGGAATTAACTTTTATCTCCTGGTGTTTTGACCTTGAACCCTCAACCTAATTAAGTCAGAACTGGATGTACAAACTTTCAAAACAAACTTGGTAATGGACGTTTATTAGCCACTTCACAACAAGGACACCAGTTTTATTCAGGTCACCAGGAGAGTTTTAATCAACTTCATGGCTCACCCTCTTGTTAAGGTGGAGGGGGATATGAAAACTGTATCAATTTTAACTATTCTAGTATGATAAGTCTCTCCCAGGCTGGACAATATCCTCCGATGTTAGTAAATTTACAGTAGACTAGACCGACATCACGCACTGAGTACATTGACACTGTACCCTACTCTAACCTTTCATGGAATGGCACCAAAATCGTTTAACTTTTTTCTATCCTTGCACACGATGTAAGTACCAACTTTATTTCAGGTTTCATTATACAGTCATAAAATAAAGTAGTGCCATGAAACTTGACTTTGATCCATGACCTTGAATAATGATCATACTGCACCAAAATCCAATCAGTTCTTTCTAGATCCACAGACAACGTAAACCTGTATGCAAATATTTATTGTAATCGAATTAGGTATTTATGAGGGGTTTCATTAATATAATTAAAGATTGCCAACTTCCTTAAGGGAATGAAGATATATTGCTGGCAAAGTTACTGAATTCTACGGGTGCATGTTGCCATAGTTCACCATACATTTATGTTTTCATGACTTGCCATTTGCCAATAAAACAATTTAAAAAGTCTAAATCCAGAATATGAGAAAGGCGTTTAGGGGCATATGTTCAAGGAAGCGAAGTGGTGTAGAAATGAAGGAGTGGCATCGAGCTGAAAAGTATTTAACAGAAAAATGAAACGGAACAAGTGCAGTATGATCAACACAACAGAGTGATCGCCAAATACATAAAAATACATACACAGATACACAGAAAAGGACGCAGTCACGGTGGCTACATCTTTAGCGTCCCTGTCTGATGTACTGCACCGGTGGAAGAAAGAATGGAAGAAATGTAGGCAGAAAAATGGCCTAGAGGGAAAGGGAAGGATAAAGATAATTAAGAACTTCACTGCAATGCCGGATTTTAGGTGATACTGTTAACTTTTGGAGAGTTTTTTTTTTAATTTTATAGATTAGAATTAGCCTTCATTAACCCCTTAAATACGAGATGTCTTTCCTAAGCTAAACAACATAATCTGCAAATCAAAGAAAATAATGGATGACAACGGTGTGAAGACGTTGAAGAAAAAGACAGAGGAACGACAGTGTGGAAGAGAGATGCATGATCCGAAAGTAAAATAATTTCTACATAAGACAGCTGTAGGAGGCGCGGATGAAAGAACAGAACGTGCCACTAAAAGAATGATAACAAAGAGCAATATGAGACAGATACACGAGACCATCATAAAAGCACTGAAATGGGAGGAGAACAGAGAGAGAGAGAGAGAGAGAGAGAGAGAGAGAGAGAGAGAGAGAGAGAGAGAGAGAGAGAGAGAGAGAGAGAGAGAGAGAGAGAGAGAGAAAGGAAGCAAGCGAGCAAGAGAATATTCCAAGGAGTCCCCCCTCTATAAAGTTAGGTCGGTATTTCTATTTCTGGACACCTTGCCGACCTTCCCTGCCTCCCCCACCCCCCCTCACCCCCACCTCCGGACCTCCACCCACCTCTACACCACCTCCCACACCTCCACACACTCCCTTATACTCCATTTATATACTAGGACCTGAGTGTGGGCTCGGGAATGCAGTGTGTGTGTGTGTGTGTGTGTGTGTGTGTGTGTGTGTGTGTGTGTGTGTGTGTGTGTGTGTGAAATTTATGCTGTATCCTGTTTTCAGCTTTGGTACAGCCTCCTCTCTCTCTCTCTCTCTCTCTCTCTCTCTCTCTCTCTCTCCATACGTTCCTGTTTCTCTTTGCCTGTCACTTCTTCCCTCCTTTCCTGCACTGATTATTCACTGTCCAGTCTTCGTTCTTCCCTTCTCTTGTTTTCCCTGTGTTCCTCACTCTTCCTTTCCCTCGTTCCTTCCTTCTCTTCCTCCTCTCCTTTTCTATTCTCTGTCCCACCTTTCTTTTCACCCTTCTTCCGTTCTTTACCACACTTCCTCTTTCCTTCCCCTCATTTTCATTTTTTCCATCCTTTTTACTTCATTCAGGCCGATACTATTCTCCTCAGTCAGTCCCTTGCTTCTTCCCTTCCTCTTCCATTACCCTCAATGCCCTTTCCTTCTCTTATTCTTTTTCTGTCAGTCGATTTCCTCGTCTCCTTCCTTCTTTTCTTCCGTCTGCTCTCTCTCTCTCTTCTGTGTGTGTGTGTGTGTGTGTGTGTGTGTGTGTGTGTGTGTGTGTGTGTGTGTGTGTGTGTGCGTGCACGTGCGCTGCGAGTCACGTGCAGGTAGAGGAAGGCACGGACGTCCTCCCTCCCAAAAGAATATTGACGACTCAGCCTCGTTCACGCTACTCAGAGTTCGGGTACTGCCACTCACACCCCCTGCTGACTCTTTCACCCCTGCTTACTCTTTCCCCCCTGCTGATCCACCTTTACCTCCTCCTGCTGACCCCCGTACCCCTCCTGCTGACCTACTCTCACTTCCCTGCTGACCAACTTTCACCCCCTATTGACCCCACCCTCATTCCCTTGCTGACATACCCGCACTCTCATGACCAACTATTTTACTCTCTGGCTGACCCACTCTCATTCTCCTGCTGATTACCCCCCTCATTCCACTGTTGATTTTTCCTCACTCCCCTGCTGACTCACCCACACATGTTCCCTTTTGACTCACCCACACTCGTTCCTTGCTGACTCATCCTCACTAGTTCTCTGTTGACTCATCCTCATTAGTTCCCTGCTGACTCATCCTCACTAGTTCCCTGCTGACTCACCCACACTCGCTCCCTGCTGACCCACCCTCACTTGTCCCTTGCTGACTCACCCTCACTCGCTCCCTGCTGACTCACCCACATTCGTTCCCTACTGACTATCTCTCAGTCGTCCCCCCTTTTCTTGCACTCGCTTGTTCCCTACTGACTAACTCTTACTCGTTCCTTGCTGACTCACCCTCACTTGTCCTTTGCTGACTCACCTTCATTCGTTCCCTGCTGACTCACTCTTACTCGTTCCCTGCTGACTCATCCTTACTGATTCTCTCCTGATTCACCCTTACTTGTTACCTGCTCACTCGTCCATTCACTAGATTCTGACCTAATCCGACCCAGCCCCACTCACTGTCACCCACAGTCATTCACTTACTTTTCCCCATTTTTTACTCTCTCTCTCTCTCTCTCTCTCTCTCTCTCTCTCTCTCTCTCTCTCCTACACCAGTTCATCTCCACTCTCCCAATATAACTTCTTAATTTAAAAAGAAAGGTATAATGCTTACATGTGGACATCAAGAGTAACAGTGTAGCGGCCCGGAAATGAAATGAAAGGGAGTGGCATTAGAATAAGGAATAAATAAATAAATACATAAATAATGAAAGAGAATAACAAAACATAAAAAAACATATGGTAATGCATGGTGGCTGATTATAGTGAGGTGTGGTGAGGTGGAAGAGATTACAGTGAAGTGTGGTGAGGTGGAAGATTTTACAGTGAGGTGCGATGAGGTGGAAGAATTTACAGTGAGGTGTGGTGAGATGGAAGAGAATACAATGAATGTGGTAGGTGGAAGAAACGACAGTGAGGTATGATGAAGAGCATTAGGACAGGGCTTTTCGTCTCGCCAACTCTCCTCCTGTCACTGACTCTCTTCAGCGTTTTTACTGGCTGCCGAGTTGCATCCCTTTCCCTCTACTATCACTACTTATTGATCACTGCCCTTCTGGGATGTCTGTTTGCATTCCTTCCCCAATCCGGCGGGCTCCCGTTACCTATCAAGAAACGGACCCTCGCCTCTTTTCTGTCGAACTCTCTATATGCAGGATTTAGCCGATACTCTAAGCCCATCATCACTCACTCACTAGAATGGTGTAGGGTAAAGGAAGACTTAATTAAGCTGTTTTTAAGTGGGTGACATGAGTAAATAAGGGAGATACGAGCATTAGCAAGACACCTGAAATGAGGATACAGGATAGAACTCGAATTAGTGGATGCAGACTGAAAAAAGATAGAATATGCTACCTAGTGAAGTAGTTGCTGCCTCATTTATTGAGATTTTCAAGCACAGACTAGGTAAGCATAAAGCTAATAGGGGTTAAAAATAAAAATAATCTAATTACCCTTACTAATTCTTTCTTTTTCCTTCAAAGGTTTCTCTACGATAGCCTTTTTTCTCCTTTCTCACTTCAGCATAAACTTTCCATGCCAGTTTTCTTCTAGACTGCCTGGTGTTTTCTCTCACATTTTTTAGTCAGTTTCCTAATTAGCTTAACCATGATCTTGTAGGACCTACCTAATACGGGCCAACTTGCATACAGCAGTTATCCTTCCTTATATTTTTATGTTCTTATCATAAATGTAAATTGTGCAACTGCGCAAGTGTCTTCCTTACTCTATATTTTCTGTGCTTCTAACCTCCAGTCTCTTAAAAGTAATTTGTCTGGGCGCACGGCAATGAACGGATCTTCATTTGTGGCCTTTTTTTGTTAATTTATTCTTAAACCGGAGAATCTTTGGCAGGCTTCCAACCTTTCATTATTATTATTATTATTATTATTATTATTATTATTATTATTATTATTACAATGGTAGGACATGATGGCGAGAAAATATAGTAATTATGGGGGTAAGTTTATGTAATATGGTGACTCAGGGAAGAACAGTGAAGTGGTAAGAGGTATAGAGAGGTAAAATGAGGCAGAATGAGGTAAAGTGAAAGAGAATGGGGCGTACAGCAGTGAGGTATAATTAAGCAGAGTAAGGTGTAGTGAGAATGAAACAGTGACATGTAGTGAGCCAGAATGAAACAAAGTGAGATATAAAAAGGTACAACGAAACAGTATGAGGCTCCTTTTTTTTATGTGTCTGGCTCTGGGCATAGGCTTATAGCCCGTTCCCAAGGCCCAGTAGTCCTCCCACATACATTACACCTCCACATGTCACCACTTCGGCACTAACAACCACCGTCCATATTGAATACATACTGGAGCTGGTTCATACTGGACTGGTGTATTGGTATTAGCAGGGGGTGATTTTACGACATGTCGGCGGGTCTTCCGTAGATCAGTAAAGTCTGTTTTAATGAAATTCAAATCCTTAAACTCTTCCCTGCCCCGGCCAGGATTCTAACCTGGATCCATTAGGACTGCCTCCTCCTTGAGGTAGAATGTATGAAGTAGTACGAGGCTGAATGAGACAAGGTAAGAAAAAGTGAGGCAGGAAGGAGTTTAAGGTAGAGTGAAGAAGACTGACTTTAAGTAAGGGAGCTAGAAATGGAATGAAGCAGGATTAAGTAGTGTTAGACAATGTGGAACACGTTGTGTGATGTGGAGTGAGTCAGGCAGTGTAAGGCAGGTACCATGTGGAGGGTACAGTGAAGTAGGCAGTGTGAGATATCGTGCGGCAGGTAGTACGAGGCAAATAAAGTGAGGAATATCGAGTGAAGCAGTCAGAATGAAGAAGAGTGTGCAAAGTAATGTGAGGCAGACAGCGTGAGGACAGTAGAATGAGGCAGTCAGTGTGAGGTAGAGTGCGGGAGGTAGTGTCGGTGTCAGTGTGACCATTAGTGGAGGGAGCCAAGTGTTGACCCACCACTCCACTCGCGGCCTTCACCCTAATTGTTCCGCCCCGCCTCGCCCGCTCCGCCCGCCCCGCCCCGCCCCGCCTCACTGTCCAGTCTCGCCTCGCCCCACCCCGCTTCGCCCCGACTCTTGTCCAGTCCCGTCCCGTTCCGTCCCACATCATTCTTTGTTTTTGTTCTGCTCTGCCCCACTCCGCCCCACATTACTGTTTCGTCCTACCACATCCCCCTCCCCCCCTCTATCCTTTTTCCTTCCCCACTCTTCCCCGTCCCGTCCCATTCCATCTTCTGCTTTGTCCCTCATGACATCCTGCCTCGCCCATTCCTCTGCCTTACCCTACCCTGCCCATTGTAAGTCCTGCCCCACTTTCTACTTCATTCGTTTTTCTAACTTGTCATGACACAACCTCTCCTCTGTTCTGCCCCGCCCCTCTCTACCCCATCCTCTGTTCAGCCCCTTCCCTGCCCCGCTCCATCCTGTTCTGGCCCGCCCAGTCCTATCTCATCCTCCGTTCTGCCTTATTATGATGCGTTTTGTCTTGCCCTGCCCACCCTTCTCACCCTATTGTCTGTACATCTTGGCTTTGATCTCTTTTGTTCTGCCCTGCGCCACCCTGCCTTATCTCCTATCACACCACCTGTGCTGTCCCTTCTTGCACTGCCATGGCCTATCCCACCCCATCCCAGGTGCCTTGTCCTACCACATCCTGCTAACCTTGACCTAGCATCACCCACCCCTCTACAGACTACTGTCATCTATTCTCCCTCCTCGAACCTATTCTCATCTGCCCCACCCCAACCTAACCTACCCTGCCCCTTGCCCGACTTTGATCAAACCAATCCCCACTAAATTGTCTTTCATTTTCGAGGCTTGTTTTTTCTTTTCCATCCTAATCTCAACTTTCCCTGTCTTTTCGAGCATCGCCTTTGCTTGTTTTTAGTTGACCTTTTCTCCCTACTCTCGCCATTATTTACTCTGTTCTCACTGCTCCACTCTTCACCGGCCTGTCATGTCCTATAGTCTTGGCCCTGCCTGGCCTGTCTTTCTTGTCCCTCCTCCTGCATCATCCATTATACTCCTGGATTCTCTTGTTCCTTCTTACTTCTCCTTGCCTTCTCCTGCCCCACCGTGCCTCACTTTGATCAATCCCATCCTTCCTCACCTTATCTTCCATTTCCCCAACCGACCTAATCTTGCCTCCTGTGCCCTTTCCGGCATCGGACTGACCTATCTCACTCTTCTTCGCTTTTCCTGTCTTGGCCCCATCCCGCTTCATTCTAACCTATCCCACTCAACCACTGTTTGTCTCTATCTGCTTCAGCCGACCTTCCCAGCCCACCTCCTGCCTCCACTTCTTCTTCCCTGCCTCACTGTGAACGACCCCATCCTGCCTTTCGTGACTTAAGCACAACACACCTGCCTACATCCACCTGTATCCGTTCCAAAGCCCCGCCCACACATCAACCTTGCTCATAAACACAACACCCTTCCAGTCACACCCCTCGGTCTGAATACTGGAACGCACTTGCAACTCGAACGCTAAACAAATAACATTTAATCCCGAACTATAAATATGCCAGAACTCTCGTTGTCAGGCTGTTTTACGTCGCTAAACGAAACCCGAACAGAACCATAAAATTTTCAACAACAGAACATACTATACCTATATTTCAGATAAACCTACAACTAAGACATAACGCACACAGTACTAGAGCACACGCCAGCTCAGTCAAGAAACGCAGAACATCATATGACACATAGAGTGCTGACATGAAGCATTCATCAGTAGAACAGAAACCTTTACTCCGAACACAGCAGAGGACATTACATCTCGCCCACGAGCATAAACTCTTGGATAAAGCGCTGACATCTCAAGCATTAAGCCAAGACCAGTGGTAGTATTAGTGGTAACGTAGTAGTAGTGGTGGTGGTACTGGTGGCTGCATTTCCAAGACTCACCTAGACGTGAACCCTGTAGATTGCAGGAAACTAACGTTGCAACAGAGCATTCTCCTTTTGGGAGGTGGGGGATTTGAGGCACGCTTATGTATTCGGGACCGCCCCACAACAGGAAGGTGTCCCTCTCCACCGCAGAACTCATCATGCAAGTCGAAAATGAGTTAGCAGCCCTTGTAAACACTCACCAGCCATGTAATTCGCATTTTGTAAGTTCAGAATACAAACCTACCATGCATATATGACTCTCTGCTTTAGACCATAGCACCAGGATACAAAAATTATAATCATATTTTTCAATCCGTAATATATACAAAAGGAATACCCCTCAAATGCCCGCAGTTCGTTCCTTCATCTAATATGCTATAATCCTGTGTGTGTGTGGGGGGGGGGTGCAGTCAAAACTGGAAAAAGGATTTTGATGAAACTGGGCAAGATTGTTAGAATTAGGTCCCAGATAGGCCAGTTTCAATTTCATGTTGACTGATATTTTTTGAAGGGGTGTTTTGGCACCTATTAATTGTCCCTAACTGTGTTATGTGGAGGAGGCGGTGGGGCATTTCCGTGGAGTTTCGTACTTGAGAGAGAGAGAGAGAGAGAGAGAGAGAGAGAGAGAGAGAGAGAGAGGAGTGGGAGGGTTGTACATCTACACTTCCATGTCTATTACTTCACTGATGCAACGAATGGAAGATATCTTTCTGCAGAAAAGGATGGTTGCTTTGATGGTGGTGGTGGTGGTGATGGCAACTGTGGTGGTGGTGTGATGGTGGCAGCTGTGATGATGATGATGGTGGTAGCTGTGATGATGATGATGATGATAATGATATTGGTGGTGGTGGTGGTGGTAGTTGTGATGATGATGGTAATGATGGTGGTGGTGGTGGTGGTGGTGGTAACTATGATGATGATGGTAATGATGGTGGTGGTGGTGGTGGTAGTTGTGATGATGATGGTAATGATGGTGGTGGTGGTGGTGGTGGTGGTAACTATGATGACGATGACGGTGGTTGTGTTGTTGGTGGAAGCTGTGATGATCATGAGAGTGGTGGTGGTGGCAGCTGTGATAATGGTGATGGTGATGGTGGTGGTAGCTGTGGTGGTGGTGGTAGTAACTGTGATGGTGGTGGTGGTAGCTGTGGTGGTGGTGGTAGTAACTTTGATGGTGGTGGTGGTAGCTGTGGTGGTGGTGGAAATTGATGGCGGTGGTGGTAGCTGTGGTGGTGGTGGAAATTGATGGCGGTGGTGCTTTTGGTGTTGAAGGTAGCTGCAGTGATGATGGTGGTGGTAGTTGCTGTGGTGTTGGTGGTTGTGGTAATTGTGAGGATGATGGTGTTTGTGGTATCTGTGATGGTGGTGGTGGTTGTGGTATCTGTGATGGTGGTGGTGGTTGTGGTATCTGTGATGGTGGTGGTGGTTGTGGTATCTGTGAAGGCAGTGGTAGCTGTGGTATCTGTGATAGTGGTGGTGGTGGTGGTTGTAGTATCTGCGATGGTGGTTGTGGTGGTGATGGTGACGGTAGCTGCTCAGAAACGGCTCTCATTTGGGCCAGAGCTTTGCGGCCTATAAGGGCGTGAGGGTCTTGTTTTATGCCAATACCGTTCTACCAAACTAAGATCATACAGACGTCGACTTAGCCCATACACAAAGACCGATAACACAACTTTACCTCAATATTCCAGTGAATTCACTACATGGATTTACACTTCAAACACCTTACAACACCTACGTATATCACAGCTGCATCAGACATACACTATATAAACCTCACACCTCAGTCACTCCCTCGCCAGCAACAAAGGCACACAACTCCCCTTCACAATTCAATCCCGTCACACAACACGGCGCCTCAAACCCAACCCCTGCAACACTCAGAACGCCCACATATCTCGAAGGAATTGCCAGGGTGCTGCATAATTCAGCACCCCACCTTGCTGTGACGTCCTGAAGTGACTGAAACGGGAGCTGGGACTCACACTGGGGTAGAAATGGACATAAATAGACAGAGCTTTTGGAATGCAGGTATATATATACCTCTTGCCTTCATAAATTTTAATAAAGTATATTCAAATAAGCAAATTATAGTTTTATATTACTGATAATGAACACCACAATTGCTTTGCATACATTTCAAGATATAACTGGAAAACTAGCCATTCCCCCCCCCCCTCTCTCTCTCTGAAAGCGATTGCTCCCGAAAAATTCCATATCCCTTCTCTATGTCTTTTAACACACACACACACACACACACACACACACACACACACACACATATATATATATATATATATATATATATATATATATATATATATATATATATATATATATATATATATATATAAAATCATAGTCAACCAAGACATATTCGTGGGCTTTTCACAATCCATCTGCACAAAATGTTTGGGGTTTTCTCCTCCACATTTCCATTCTACTTGGCCTCTTCCACTTATGGGCGACAGGTGTGGTGGTGGCCAGGTGTGTGTGTGTGTGTGTGTGTGTGTGTGTGTGTGTGTGTGTGTGTGTGTGTGTGTGTGTGACGGAGATAGACTGAGACTGAGGAAAGTGAAGAGAGAGAGAGAGAGAGAGAGAGAGAGAGAGAGAGAGAGAGAGAGAGAGAGAGAGAGAGAGAGAGAGAGAGAGAGAGAGAGAGAGAGAGAGAAGAAAGGAGGAACCAAAGGGTGGAAGCCGGAAAGATTGTTTCCTCCAAGAAAAAAAAAAAAAAGTCAAATTCAAGATCCTGTAATTTCGAGATGCCTGAACACAGTGCGCTAAAAAGACTGGAGGTCATAGGCAGTGCGAAATACGAAGGAAGACAGTTACAGAGTTGACCTATTGCATACATGAAGGACTACGAGAAACGGTTATCTCTTGCATCAGAGAGTTGGACAAAAAGTGATGAGTTTGCTACCTGACGTATGCTACTAGCTCACCGTAGTGTTGGAGGGATGCAAGCAGACAGTGCAGAAGAGCAGTGACCATTGAAGTAGCAATAAAAAAGAGATAAAGATGAAACAATGTTGCGAAGAGAGAGACTGAAGGTAGTCAGTAAGAGGAGAGTTAATGAACCCCCCCCCCTCCATTTGTTTTTTTAATTTAAGGAAGAAGGAATCAAAGGCCAGGAGCACACCTTGCTAAGGGCGGCATGTACAAAGGAGTACAAAGGAAAGCAAACAGCAACATACCTAAAGGTCCATTCGAGGTTGCTTGTTACAGAGAAGACTATCACCATGATATCTACTTCTACAAGTTGAAGGTACAGATAGAGTTGTACTCAGTAAAGAACGATTAAAACCTCTGTACAAAGTCAACAACTGTGCGAATGTAAATAATGTACGGGGTCGGTTTAACACACCTAATCTCTTAGAAGCAGATTTTACAAGAAAGTTAATATGATCTTTCCAAGATAAATCCCGAGAGAATGAAATCCCATGTATGTTCAAAGATGATGGTTGAATTGTATATTGCTAAAAAAATAAGGAGTACTCTTGCGGAAAATTTTTGACGGGTTCGAAGATGTAAGAAATGAGTTTTTAATGCGTAAAACCAAGATTACTTTATTCTAATCAGAGATATGTGTCAAATTAGACACCAGGTTTGCCATAGCCTCGTCCCGTGTTTGGTGAAGTAGCTGCGAGATGCATGCTGCGAGAAACAAATGGAAAGATGAAGGGTGGGGTTATAAGAGTATGAGTGCATAAGGTTAAATGGACAGGTTAGAAGGCCATCGATGAAGAGAAGGAAGGGAGTTGGTGACAAAACAGAACCCCATGGAACACCACTATTGATAACTCTAGAAGAACGGTTGCCGTCTACAGCAGCAGCTTTAGAACGAACAGAAACGGAGTTAGAGGTGAAGGCACAGAAAGAATGATAAAAAAACCGTATAAGGTCAGTTTAGTTTTTGAAGATTTATGTCAGACTCGATCGAAAGCCTTTGCAGTATCAAACGCGAAGGCAAAATTTTCGCCAAAGTCCCGAAAAGAGGATGACCAAGAGTCTGAAAGGAAGGTGAGAAGATCGGCAGTGGAGCTTCCCTGCCAGAATTCATACTGGCGATCAGAAAGATGATTATGATACAAGAAGGTGATGAACGAGTGTTTATATATGCTAAAGCAAATAAGCAATAGCTAGAGGGCTTGGAATGGCCATCCTTCTTTGGGACAGGCTGCATAAGCACAAAGTTTCAGCAAGAGGTAAATATAGATGTCAACAGACAATGGTGAAAGAGTTTACTTAGGCAGGGCGTGAGTACGAAAGTAGTTCTTCAGGACAACAGAAGGGACCCCGTCAGATCCATATGCCCTGTTAGTACTGAGGCCAGTGAGGGCAGAAAGTACATCACCTGAAGAAATTTTAATCAGTCATGAGGAAGTCAGAGGAGAGAAGAGATGGAGGAACAGCACCGGAATCGTCTAAGGTAGAACTGGGAGAGAAAGTCTGACCAAAGAGTTCTGCTTTTTTTCAGTATAAGAAACAGATACAGAACCATCAAAGCGGAAAAGGGGGGGGGGGGGAAGAGGATGAAGCAAAGTTGTTTGAAAAGTTTTGGGGGAAGTGCACGAAGGAGGGGGAACAATCTAAGTCTGAGAGTTCAGAGCATTTAGTCCGAATGAAAGTATTCTTAGCAGGGCGGAGAAGAGACTTAACACAGTTCCAGACAGACATAAACTAGATAAGATTCAGGGATGGGTTGGCTCCAATACCTTCTGTAGGCATTCTCTTTGTGGAAAGCATTAGAACAAGAGTGATTAAACCACTTTTTTTTTTTTTCATTACTCATAGAAAAGAGAAAGGAATGTATGCCTCCAGGTTCGAGAGAATAAACTCCGTAATGCACGAGGCAAACTCAGATTGCTCTTGGCCATGAAAGCAATAATCATTCCAAGGAAAATTAAAGAAGTACTTCCTGAGGGCATGCCAAACAGCAGCTCCAAAGTGCCACAGCTGCCACTCCTTGAGATGGTCTAAATGCTTACAAGAGTGATAGGACAGGTAAAGCGATAAGGTTGCGATCAAAATACCCCAACGGAGAGACAAGGTTAACAGAATAAGCAGACAGATTAGTTGTAAGAGAAAGGAGAAGTATGTAGGAAATCACATGCTCCAAGGCAGTCAGGGATACGGGAAAGATGCTGTACAAGCTGCTCTAGGTCATTAAGGATCACCAGGTGGATCAGTAAATGGAGATGTTTGTCAAAGATGGTGGTAATGGAAATTTCAGAGTAAGGAGAAACTGTTAGGATGTTCCATCTTCAACGATGATGGTCAAAGAATTTTTAATAGTCGGTTGAATTAAGTGATAGGGACACATCATAAACATTTTGTCAATGAATGACAGGATAGCCAAACCTAGAGAGTACAGAATTCAGATAATTCAAGTTCAGGAATACGAAAGCAAGATATGTTGATTTGTACACATACACACTACCACACTTGGCTTTGGCTTGGGCATAGAGAGCGTAGGAGGATACAGAGACGGGTTTGCTATCAGTTGGCTCAGACAGTTGAGTTTCAAGAAGGAAGAGGTGGGGATTAAATGAAGAGAGGTGGTGTCTAACAGGGAGAAAATAAGAGTAAAGGACTCGAATATTGCAGAAATAAATAGATATTGAGTCAGATAATGGTTTCATGCATGTCACTTGGTCATCACCGGGAGGGGCGAATGGTGGAGGCTTTTATGGTTATCCCCCGGGGACATCCAGGCCGAATATATATACATATATATATGTAGATAGATAGATAGATGGATAGACAGATAGATCTATATAATTCTATATAATCCCTATCAATCTATCTATTGAAAGGTAAAGAGAGAGACAGGTAGGCAGATAGATAAATAGGCAAAATTATAGTGTGTGTGTGTGTGTGTGTGTGTGTGTGTGTGTGTGTGTGTGTGTGTGTGTGTGTGTGTGTGTGTGTGTGTGTGTGTGTGTGTGTGTGTGTGTGTGTGTGTGTGTGTGTGTGTGTGTGCAAAAAGGTGAAGAGAGAGGTACAGTGATAAGCTGTGTAGGTGGGGGAACTTAAAGAGGACAGAGAGAAGGGAGTAAAGGGTGAGGTGGAGAGAGAGGGAGGGAGGGAAAGAAGAGAGGGAATTCGCAGCGGAGAGTGGGATTGGATGGGATGACATGGGGGAATGGGAAGGAGAGAGAGAGAGAGAGAGAGAGAGAGAGAGAGAGAGAGAGAGAGAGAGAATAGGGATAGTGCCATCTCACCGCACCATCTGTCACCACCCTATTACCACGACCCCTCCAACCATCTTTATAGCATATGTGTTGCTCCAGGTTATTGCTGTCTCTCTCTCTCTCTCTCTCTCTCTCTCTCACTGTTGCCTGTCAATCAGTTTATCTATCTGTCCATAAATCTACATTTCAATATTTCTTTGCGTTAATGTAGGCTTAAGGTAATATTATCAAGAGAGTATTATTATTTTTTTCAATTTGAGTTGCTCTTTCAATTAAAATTATCTACACGAGCTGCTGTCCACTTTTTTGGGGAGGTTTTATTTTGTCCTCAGCTCGTAATTGGCTAGCATCTCTCACAAACTTCTTCCCTCTTTCTTTCTTTTTTTTTCTTCCACTACTTATACTGTCTTCCTAAACCTTTTGCATCAGGTACGTATTTTACTGCTTTATTTTTCCTACTTAGAGAAGTTTATAGTTGCCATGGAATAAAACTTTCGGAGTATAGGCGTTAGATATAGCCTTCATTAACTCCTATATTATAAGCTGTCTCCGCTTCAGTTAGTAAAATCAGGGGATGCTTGGTTGAAATGGAGACAGGATAATTTTGAAAAGGAAGAAGGTTTCATTTCTATTGCCTCAAACGCCTCATATTCAGGGTCTTCTACCATTTAATGCTGTCTACCCAATATTCCGATTTAGATTTCTGTCAAGGAAGAATATTTGCTTACTCTTGTCTCTTTTTTACCCCATTTCTTAAACCTCTTCATGATTCATCATTTTTGAGATTAAAAATATCTTGTGGTAGTAAACAAAAGGGAAAGATGAATATCGTGGTGAAGAGGTCATGGAGGTTGTTTTCCTGCGAGATCCATCCTGAGCTGAAATCATTTGTCTCAGGGTAGTTGGGATAAAACTTTAAATTTTTGTGTTCCTGTTGAAGGATATCGCTCTAAGTGTGTATTAGCGTAATCTTAGATACCAAGGGGATGTAAGATTTAGCCTATCTAGCCTATCTAGCTGTATGAATTTCAATATAGCCATCGAGTAGAGCGACATAGCCCAACATCATTGCTCCCGTTACACAATTAAGATACGTAAAGACACAATTCTGACTGCAGCAACATTTTTTTACCCTCTCGATGCAGTGGATTTCTATGACGAAGAGGAAGTCGTTGGTCGTAAAATGGATATATGAAGTATACTTTTCTTCTGCCAAATCAATAATTGCGTTGGTTCTTTTTACGTTTTCACTACCTGAGGTTAAATTCTCATGATATAATCGTCAGACGTCCGATGATGTGAAATGAAAAATAGGTAATTCTAAGGCAAGTTGCGGCGGAAAGCATATAGAATGTGAGATCATACAGGAATGAACACTATCAAGAAAGACACTATAGCTGGTGAGGAGCAGGCTTCGTTCTCGTGATTTATTACCTCATAACAGTTAGTATATCAGCAACAGCAATACACGAGTAACAGCAAGAATAGCAACACACACACACACACACACACACACACACACACACACACACACACACGCACACACACACACACACACACACACACTTTCCGACCATCACACTGCGTAACTCAACCGTCATTCTGCACGAACCTCACTCACAGTTATTGACCTAGTCCTCACACCGTATGACTTCAACTTTCTTCAACCTCAAGCTGTATGACCTAACCATCATTCTATGTGACCAGCCCTCACACTGCATGACCCAGTCCTTGCTTGCATGACTATGGTTTTTCAATGCATGACACTACTCACACACTGCATGACCTAACTCTCACATTGTATGGCATAATCCTCACACTGTATGTTTAATTTCTCACAGTGTATGACCCAGTCTCAACACTGCATGGCTTTAGCCTCACACTGCATGACCCAATCCTGGCAATGCATGGCCCAACCCCTACGCTGCAGAACCCAACCCTCACAATGAATGACCCGACTCACACATTGCATGAATTAACCCTTACAGTGGATGCCTTAATCCTTACAGTGCATGGGCAAACTCTCAATGTGCATAACCCAATCCTGACTCCACTCTTACAGTGCATGATCCAATCATCACAATGCATGATCCCACCCCCACACGGCATGACCCCAACCTCACACTACATGACCCCGTTCTTATAGTGCATAACTCCGCCTTCACACTAAATGACCGCACCTTCACACTGCATGACCCAGTCCTCTCACCTCAGCCTTTTGACAGGTGAAGTTATAAAGATAAGTAAGACCATCACTGCCATTCTTCAGTGTCTGCCTGGTAACATACATAGGATTCTACACATTCTCTGCTGTATATATTTGTCACTGCATCTCTGCCCCCCCATCTATCTATATATCTATCTATTTATCTATCAATTTATCTGCCTAACTATCTATCTATCTATCTATATCTATCTATCCATCTATCTATCTATCTACCTACCTATCTACCTATCTATCTATTTATATCTATATCTATATCTATCTGTCTATCTATCTATCTATAAATTTATATATGGCATATTTATCAATCTCTATACTCATATCTCCTTCACTCAAACTATGTGTCTATCTCCAAGTCTGTCAGTAGTTCTGTCTATCCATCTACATCTCTTACTCCCTGTCAATCTGTCTATCTACTTGTCAATCAGTCAGTTCACCGATCGCTCTACCGTTTATATAATTATCATTCTGTCTACTTATCAGTCTTAAAATGAGTCCATCTATCAATCCACCTAGAATCTACCAAGCTACCCATCTGTCTGTCAACCTTTATTTTATTATATTATTCTAATCGTAGTCAGAGTACCTTAAAACCTCTCCAACCAACCCTGAGCCAAATTAAACTACCTGAACAAGATGGAACTGGATTGCAGGAGTTGGTGTATAATTCTTCGTCCATTAATTACCACAGCCAGCAAGCACAAAGTCGTAAAGAAAAAAGCAAAATACAAGCAAGTGGCAGATTGACAAGTAAGCCATTTTTAAGCAAGTAAGGCAAGGGAAAGCAAGGAACAGAGCTGACCCCTTCACTGCGGTGCCATAGAGATTTTGTTCCTTTTTTCTAGACCATTATCTTCAACTGTGAGGAGGTTTTTCGAACTGAAGGGGTTATTGATGTATGGGGTTCACTTGAGACCAATAAAGGAATCTAGTATTAATAAGGAATCGTTAAAACACTCCAACGTAGTAAAGGAGTTGAGGAGATACAAGGGAAAAGAAAAACCATGCAGGCAAAACAGAAACAGTCAAGCAAACAAAAGCCAAGCCAGAAAGCATGGAAGATACAAGCAAATAAGCAAGCAAGATCCGAACAACTTAGCTAAGATGGAGCAAGGAACTACCCAACAAAGGTAATCAAATAAATGCGATGCAATCAGTGAAGCAAGCAAGCGGAAATACAAGCAACCAAGCAGCCAAGACGATTACGAGAACGAGATACAAGAAAGCAAGACATATTTCAAGTAAGCTGTACAAAATAAGCAGGGAAGCAAGACAAAAACAAAATGAACTGCAAAATACATATGAGTAAGGAAGCCACAACAATCAAGAAGGCAATATACAAGTGAACAAACAAGGATGCCTGGCAAACAAACACAAAGTGACAAATTACAGTACTAGAGCTCACGCAAAACAAAATCCACATAAACAAACAGGTTAGAGAAAAAAACAAAAAATAAGCAAGAAAGAAAGCCAGACAGACAGAAGAAAGCATAGTCGCAAGGAAAGGGCATATGCAGTACAAGATCAACATAAACAAGCAAGCCAGGCCAGGGAAGAAAAGAAGAACGTAGAAAAATTGATTATGACTCAACACGTAAGAAATAAAAAAGCAAGCAAGGCAAGCAAAGGAGCAAGTCAGCCATTACCAGTACAACCAAGCAAGCTATAACTATTCAAGTAATCAACACAGGAAGACTGGTACGCGAGAAAAAGAAACAAGTCAAGAAAATAAACAAGTCAAACACAAGAAAGCAAGCAAGTACAAGTAAAGAAGAGACGTGAGGAACGAGTAACACATGGCAAAGAACCAAGCAAGTTTCAGGTCATGCAAGCAAGTCAGAAGCCAGCAAACAATCAAAGTGAGGAGACAAACAAGCAAGGAAAGCGAGGAAGCCATGAAAACAAGCAAGTCAGACACAAACAGTAAAAGAAAAAATATAGACAAAAAAAGGTGAAAATAAGCAAATAAGGCCGACAACGATGCAAGCATGAGACAATCAAGCAAAACGTGAAAGGCAAGCAAACAAGCAACCTAAACACAAATAAGAAAGCAAACAAGAAAATCAAACAAGCCACGGCAGACAGCACAAGCAAGGCAAACAAGAAGACTAGCTGGAGGGGAGCGACTCGGTGCGGGTCATTCTCATCTGGCAAGCAATTTAAAAACCTCAGCCACAAAACTTTAATTCTGTGGGTTCCGCTTCAGAGAGAGAGAGAGAGAGAGAGAGAGAGAGTAGAAATTTTGTCATTCCAGTTACGTGGTCAATGGAGATTTTTAAAACCCATAATTATGAAGGGTTCCTTCTCAGCGAAAAAAAAAAAAAAAAAAAACTTCAAGTCTCAGGTATCACGGCGATGTGCTGGTCTGGTACCGTATGGGTCTCTACTTTAATTTGGCCTAAAATAGCTATCTCTTCATCCTGAGGGCTGATGTATAATAAAAATAATAATAGGACAACACAAGATTGTGGAACGATTAATGAAGAAGTCCTGCGCAGAGGAGGTGGATACGTAGTATTATCTTGTACCATTAGCTACGTGAAGTATGCTGCGGAAGGAAGAAATTCTTTGCCAAGTTTTCGCTGAGGGGCTATAATAGTGGTGTTATGGTGACAATGGTCTTGGGATTGTTAGGTAGAGACATGATCAACGTTGTGTGACGATATGATGCGTTGGTGGTATGGTGGATAGGGGACAAGTAGTTATGTGGTCTGGTATTGCGATATTACAGGAATCATGAGGTGATGTGATAGTGTTGGTGTTTGCTAACGGTGGTGTTATGGTGGTACAGCTCTGGGTAGTTGTAGCCTCAAGTTCATCGGGACATGAACCCAGTAGACTGTGGGTGGCTCTCCGTTAGTCCACTACCCCATTTTAGGGGATATATAATAGGTTGAGGGCCGACTGTATAAACTGGAGTGGAGCAGCCTCGTTATATCAGCATCATTTGGTGGAGGCGCCGCTCTCCAGCACCTCTGGGTGCTGTATTGAGATGAAGTGGTCAACGTTGTCTGATGGTATGTGATGGTTTTGGTGGTATGATGATGTGCTGCAGGAATAGTCTGCCAATAACCTATAATGAGGTAAGATGGTGAGAAATGGCAAGGCATGGCTTTATGTGGGCTAGGTTACCCTAGAACTGGCTAGACAACAACTGAGATTGGAACAGTATGGTTTGGTTTAACATAGACATATATGTTTAGTTTAGGTTAGATTAAGTAGGAGGAAGAGCATGAGAAGGAGGAAGCAGAGGAAAGGGAAGAGGAGGATAAACAGCAGTAACTTGATGGGTGAAATTGGACGGAAGGAAACGGAAGCTGGAACGCCAAGGAAAGACGAATAACGAAAAAAAGGCGAATAGAAATAACATAAAATAAAAACAGGAAGAAAATATTTGTTAAATTGCCTCTAGGGAGTCTCTGTTTCTCATATGCCCTGTTATCTTTGTGATCATTAATCTCATCAGCAGGAACCACGAACAGTCATTATGTAACCTCCTCCCACATTAACACAATAGGCCATTAGCGTGTTTTGATCATCCTGCACCAGGATGCAAACACACTAATTAGCACCTTCAGTACGTTATTTTCACTTAGTTCTGACTACCACAATGCCATTATCCTCAGTTTAAGGGAGGATCTCTCTTGCTGAAGGAATTAGGTAATCCCTTTTGTTCTAACTAATACTAAACGATTTTCTGCAGCTCATGTGTTTTGAATGTACAGTGGTAAAGTTATGGTCACAGGAATCAGTGTATTATCGAGCCAACCTTTATATATTATTAGGTGGCAGGATTTTTTAGACATACTATTTAACGCTGGTACAGACGTGGGGTGATCTCCTACGACTTAAATTATTTGGACTACGGTAGCTCCTGGCCCTTCTGGGTCCACAAAAGGATTATAAAAGACTGGCTCTTATCCTTTTTTATTATTTTTTTATTCTTTTCTTAGGAAGTGTCGCGCTGGTTGAAGAAAAATATTGATTCTGCATTGCATTACTCTAACAAGAGCCCAGCAATATTGTATGATGGTGTGAGAGGTGCTGTGGAGAGGTGGTGTTGGATGGTATGATGGTATAAGAGGTGGTGTAGGATGGTATGATGGTGTGAGAGGTGGTGTAGGATGGTATTATGGTGCAAGAGGTGGTGTAGGATGGTATTATGGTGCAAGAGATGGTGTAGGATGGTATTATGGTGCAAGAGGTGGTGTAGGATGGTATGACGGTGTGGGAGATGGTGTGGGATGGTATGATGGTGTGAGAGGTGGTGTGGGATGGTACGATGGTGTGGGATGATATGATGGTCTGAGAGACGATGTGGGATGGTATGTGGGATGGTATGATAGTATGAGAGGTGGTGTGGGATGGTATGATGGTATGAGAAGTGATGTGGAATGGTATGATGGTATGAGAGAACGTGGAAGGTTGGATAATGGTGTAGTATCACTTGGATGATTGTGTGATGGTGTGGAAGGTCGTGGGAGAATATAATGGTATAGAAATTAGTGTGGGATGGAATGGGGTAATGGTGTGACTGAACTAGTATGACAGTGTGAGTAGACGTGGGACACAGCGTAGTGATGTGAGCGATGGGACAGACTTTGATGGTGTGAGACAGTGTGTGAAGTCATATGATGGTATAGGTATTCGCGGTAGGAGGAGGCAATGGCGAGAGAGGATGGTGAAACACTGACACCCTCGTCATGTGGTGTGTTGTGGCAGCTATGGGTGTGGGGTTTGAGCACTGCGACGGGATGAGAAGGTTACTCAAACGATGTATGGGAAAAAATGAAAAGCAGCAGAAAACCAACCGATGCCTTCCAAATTATGAACAGTTGGGAAAAGGTACATAAAAGAAAATAATATCACTGGGGCAGATCCCTAGTTGTCGAAAGCTGCCAAAAAATGAGGCAATGAATTCAAAGCAGGATAGTAGGAGAAGGGCTAAAAATAGTAACCCTGAGACCGAGTCCTTTTGTTCGAAGCTTGCCAAGACGAGGTAATGAATTCGGAATATAGAAAAGCTGAGAAGAGAGAAATAAAAAAATAATGACAGTGACACCAATCCGCTTTCTCAGACACCTGCCAAAAATGAACCACTGATTTAGAAGTAAAGAAGAGTTGAAGGGAAAATAATATCCTTGAAATCCATATCCTTCTCCCCAAAAAAATGAAAAAAGAAAATAATAATAGATTACAAGAGAAAAATCCAGCATCCCAGTTTGACCTCAGGAGCCGTGGTCAGGAGTGTTTCCCCAAATCTTCCTCATTTATTTATTTTTTCCGCTCAAAATTTTCCGAGACTAACTGTTTAAAATGAGAGAGAAAATTGTTTGCAACTTTGGTCATTACCGCTATGTACCTGAAATCACAGTAATGAGGCAAAGGTCAAGGTTGATGTAATCTGTAATATTGTAGTTCTGATTATGTTCAAAATCAAGAAGTTTTTAGCACTCCTATCCTTGTTCGTTGTGAAAGAGAATGGATAGTGGTGTGAGAGAGAGAGAGAGAGAGAGAGAGAGAGAGAGAGAGATTTCTGCTGTTTTATTGGTTTCATTATTTCAACATGAAGTAAAGTTAAAATTAGGGTCGAATTATCTACCAAGGAACAGAAGGCTTGAGCGGTGAGAAAGTGAATTATCCTCTCTCTATCTCTCTCTCTGGACTCATACCAACTGGGGCTCAGCCAGGTACTAGGGGGAGAGAGAGAGAGAGAGAGAGAGAGAGAGAGAGAGAGAGAGAGTAGAAGTGACACATGGGAATAGGGGCAAGGGAAGTATGAGATCATGAGAAAAAGGGAGATGGGAAGAGAAAGAAAGAAAGGAAGGGAGAGAGAAAGGAGCGAGATCGGAAGGGGGGGAGAGGTAAAATATTCAATCACGGGGGAAATGAAAAAAGAGGATGAATGAAGGGGAACATGTAAGAAATAAGGAAGTGGGATAGAGGAAAGGGCAGAAACTGAGGATAGAGAGAGAGCAAACTGTTAAAAGAATAGGTGAAGGAAGGGTCGGTGGACGGAAGCAGGAGGCGGTAAGGGGAGCAGAGGGAAGAGTGAACAAGAGTAAAGGAGAAAGAAAGGGGAAAGTTGCTTGGATAAAGGGAAAGGAAGGAATGGTGAATGAGAAAAGGAAGTGCGAGAGGAGATGGTAGAGGGGAAAGGATGAGTGGGAAATGGAAAGGTAAGGCAAGGAAAGGGCTATGAACGAAAGGCGGAATGGAAGAGGGGTTGGATGAGGGGAAGGGGAGGAATGAATGTGAAAAGTGGAGGGTTGGGGGTGACGGGGCTATATCATAAAAAAAAAAAAAAAAAAAAATTTAACCATCTTGCATAACTCAACTCCCCGCCTCCATCCCCCCCTTCTCTCTCTCTCTCTCTCTCTCTCTCTCTGTCTATCTATCTATCTATCTATCTATCTTCCCAACATCGCCCACACGTCTAACCTGACCTGACCTGACCTGACCTATCCTAACACCTTACCACACCTCACCTCTCCTCACTATCTCTCCTCTCTTCCTTCCTCCTTCTCTCTCCCCCTTTCTCCCTACATCACCCACCCTCCCACTATCTCTCCTCTCTTCCTTCCTCTCTCCGTCTCTCCCCTTCTCTCCCCACCACCCACTATCTCCCCCATCCATCTCAGCGACCTATAATGGCCTCGAGTCTAGGTCTTATCCGGCCCTCTCTTACCCTCCTGGCACGAAAGAGAGAGAGAGAGAGAGAGAGAGAGAGAGAGAGAGAGAGAGAGAGAGAGACAGAGAGAGAGAGAGAGAGAGAGAGACACACACACACACACACACACACATACACAAGGAACACAGACGTTAAAGGTCCTATTAGGACGTCGGCTTTAATGTAAAAAAAAAAAAAATTTACTTTCTTGAAAATGCGTAAAGAGAGAAATGGAAAGTAGAGATGTTCTTCCCAACCCTTAAAACCCTCCGACAGTCAGCTGAACAGGAAAACTGGCAGAAGCTGTACCCTGTAGAGCTAAAATCTTTACGGCAGGAAATGTGCTGAAAGTGAAAGGTTCAGATTTACCTGCGTCACACTCATGGTCACGGTTTCATATTCCATTTAATAATTATATTTGTTATTTTAGTAGTTTCATGGGAGAGACGAGGCTTTTCATTAATTATAGATTGTAAAAAAACGTATATTGGTATTATTTCTTTTAATTAGAATTACGTCATGGTTATGAAAACGATACAAAAAATAAAATGTACCCTGAAAAAAGTAATTTGTTCATTCATCACTATGGAGTAATAAAGTAATTTGTTCATTCATCACTATGGAGTAATAAAGTAATTTGTTCATTCATCACTATGGAGTAATAAAGTAATTTGTTCATTCATCACTATGGAGTAATGCTTCAGCGCACTTACAGTATATCAGTCATGCTCTCTGGTACCTCACCCACAGCTTAGTTGTACATGCAAATACTAACTCATTGTGCCAACCAAGAAGACAACTCTTAATAACCTTTTTTTTAAATTCTATTGCAATGTATCATACAGTCATATCTTTGTGCTCATCTATACAAACCTATATCTTCTGTGGTAGGAATTACTATTGTTTGTGGATAGAAAATGACACATCCTTATTTTCTGTCACTCGCTTACAGGTAGTAACCCGCTTTTCAGACACAATTGCAGTGTAATTTTCTACCACATACTTAGAGAGACGTTTTATGTGCAGTCTAGATTTCCTCATTGTTTCTTAGGCTTGGAAAGGCACTTCAATGGGGTGGTGAGATGAAGGTAAAAAGGGAAAATGTTGCAATGTCTACAGTGTCAAAAGCTGTAAGAAGTGACAAAGAAAACCAGGTCTAGCCCAGCAGTCGCTCCTCACAGTGCTTGTTATGAAGCGGAAATTTTAGTTTTGTTTTCTTTATCTTGTGCTGAATTCTAAGATGCCTATGCCTTTTCACAGGAAACTGGAGCAAAACGTCGCGGCATGTACACTACAGGTGAGGCTGAATACAAAATTGCCCTTAATGCATCCCAGCATATCATTGTCAGTATCATTACACTGGGCTGTGAGCTTGAAGTTTTTTGGGATTGTTACTTCCATATCATGTTATCGTTCTATCTTAGTTTTTGCGTAGTGTTTCAGTTACATTTTTAAAACTTTCCTATTCTGCCGATTTGATATTTGCCTTTATTAATGTTCATGCCTCGGGACGGTTTGCAGTGCCACGTAAAAGCGTCTGGGGTAGATTATTAGTTAGAGGTGCCCATCACTTCTAGGACGTCTAGTATACCAGTATAAACATTCTTGCTACCTTCAGACACTTTCATTAAACACAGGAAAGACTGCTTGAGGTACACGTATTAATGAAAGTTGCGTATATTTTTCTCGTTTCAAAAAGTCTCCCCAAAGCGCAACAAAATGATGTGTTAATGGTACGAATATTATCACAATTCCTTTATGGTAACAATGAGGTTGAGTTGACTGGCATTTTTCTTAGTAATGACCATCCATTACTCTCATTTGGTTCTTCCTGTAATTTATTCCTATCGTTATCTGATAGGAGAGAGAGAGAGAGAGAGAGAGAGAGAGAGAGAGAGAGAGAGAGAGAGAGAGAGAGAGAGAGAGAGAGAGAGAGAGAGAGAGAGAGAGAGAGAGAGGGGTTGAGGAGTCGAGGCATCGGAATGAAAGGTGGAGAGTTAGAAAGGGAAATAAGGAGAGATGGAAATGGAGGAGGAAAGGAATGGTAATAAGAATGTAAAAGAAAGGAGGGAAAGGGAAAGAACGGAAAGTGTAAAAAAAAAATAAAAAGAAGAGTAGGGGAAATGGAGGGTTTAGACGGGGTCAGAATCTTGGCGGGAAATTATGACAAGAATAAAAAAGCAAGAGAGAAGGGGAAAAGGATGGATGAATGAAGTGAGGGGAATGGAAAGAGGGAGAGGTGAGGGGAGGACGATAGGTGAAGAGAGGTCAGACCGGAGGAGCAGGCGGAAGGTCAGAATGGAGGAGGGTGGAGGAGGACCGGAATGAAGTGATGGGAGAGGGGGAGACAGGGTGATGGTGAAGTGAAAGAAGATAAGGAAGAGGGTAAGAGTAAGGTGAATGAAGGGAGGTCAGACAGAGAGAGTGAGGAGACGGTGAAAGGAGAGCAAGAGGAAGAGAAACAGGGAAAGGGAAGGGAGGATAGAAGAGGACTGGGGTGACAGGAGGGAAGAGGGTATGAATCGGGTGAATGAAGGGAGGTCAGACAGGGAGAGAGAAGAGGCAGTGAAAGGAGAGCAAGAGGAAGAGAAAGGGGGAAGGGGAAGGGAGAATGGAAGAGGACTGGGGTGACGGGAGGGAAAAGGGAAGGGAGAGGTGGAAGGTGTGTGGAAGAGAGAAGAGGAAAGGAGAGAAGAGCGAAGAGCGGTGGAAGGAGAGGATGGAGGAGAGAGGGTCGAAAAATGGGTGAAGAGAAAGGAGGTGAGAGATGTGATGGACGAAAGGAGAGAGACGGAAGGAAAGGGATGAGGAAGGAGAAAAATTGTTGCGAAGGATTAGAGGAAAAACTAAGATATGAAAGGGATGTACGGCAAGGAAGTAAACCAGTGGCAGGGAACTGGACTGCTGATTTCAAGGTCCCGAGATAAACGCCCATTTGTTACAAAGAGGAAGTCTGAAGAATATATATATATATATATATATATATATATATATATATATATATATATATATATATATATATCTATATCTTCAATTCGGTACTAAGCTAAAGAGGAATTTTTTGAACAAGACGGGTTAGATACAGCCTTCAGTAACTCACTGGCTTCGACGGGGTTCTGCTGGGCTGAAAGATTTCATCTGGTAAAGGCAGGTATAAAACAAAGTCCTCTAACTGGACGGTAAGCTTGGTTAAAGTAGGTCAGTGTGATGACGTCTTATCTTCTTGGTTCCTGCTACTGGAAACGATTTTATTAATTCTTGTTGAGACCTCTCGTGGTGATGGAGCTACAGCATCCCTGTTAATACCATTACGTCATAGCTGAACAGCCAAGGTACTTGAGTGGTTAGCATCGCTGAGGAAGCTGCCGCTCCATTAGCGCCTGGGCTCGAATCCTGGTACGGGCAGCTGGCGTCACTTGACTCAGGTGTCCATCTACCATTTGCGGGTTGGTGGGTAAAATGAGGACCTAGTGTAACACCTAAGGGAAGTAGCTGTTGTGACATGGATGAGCCGTGGCCTTGTATCCAAGGATATTGAGTGAATAACCCTCCACAGGCTCAAAGGCTCTTATTAAAGAGATGGGCACCTCGGCTAAGCGCCTGATGGTGTCTGCCTCCACCTTTACCTTACCTTGAACTAGTTATCTTGAGCGTTGCACAATTCTGACAGTGGGATTCGTGCACTAGTGTTGAAAATCATCGCTATAGGTCTATTTTTATCCACATGTGCAATACACCAGCAGTGCTTCGCTCGGCACGTGTGTGTGTGTGTGTGTGTGTGTGTGTGTGTGTGTGTGTGTGTGTGTGTGTGTGTGTGTGTGTGTGTGTGTGTGTGTGTGTGTGTGTGTGTGTGTGCGCGTGCGTGCGTGCGTGCGTGCGTGCGTGCGTGCGTGCGTGTGTGCGTGTGTGTGTGTGTGTGTGTGTGTGTGTGTGTGTGTGTGTGTGTGTGTGTGTGTGTGTGTGTGTGTGTGTGTGAACAGTATACCCAAAACGGTTTTGATCCGAGTTTAACCAAACTTGGTCAAGTTTGGTCCAGTGTACTCGTTGATCAACCTTGGTGGAAGGGCTCTGGGAAAGGCAAGGATGAAGGGATTCGATTTTGAGGACAATCAGTCGACGGTAAAGGTTATAATGACAAGGTTAAATTTCGACTCGAGTGTGGGCCAGTGTGTGAACAAAATGGCTAAAACACTTTTGCTTTGAACTGGACCAAAGTCGGTGGAAGGACTGAGGATAAGCCCAGGATGAAAAGATTCTATCAAAGGAACAATAGGACAATGGTCAAGGGCACAGGGCAAGGGCAGATTAAGTTTTTCATTCAATTGGTAAAGACCAGAAAAGAATGAAGCAGCTGAACACAGTCAGCCAAAAGTTTACAGTCACTGGGCAAATTCACAGGTACGACTCCTAGAACAGATGTAGGGCGAGGGTGATTTTTTTTCTGTTATTAAGTGCACAGTAAATTACATGAAAGAAATGCCGCTAAATTTCCCCAACCAGAGGACGTAGTGTTTACGAGTATATAAATCTTGTTTTCTGCACATGATTTAATTTAAATTAGGAGAGACTTTCTGAACTGGACGGGTTACATACAACCTTAAGCAACACCTGTTGTGCGAGAAGTCCTTCCTAATCTTAAGAATATTGGTTGGAAGCAGAAAGATATGAATATACTCGCATGTTCTACTGCTTCCTGGGACGTCGATTAACAAGATTAATGAATGAAAAACAAGTTGAGATATTTTGGAAGACATCCCTGACATGGTCTAAAGACTGAGTGGAGTGACGTGAGAGTGGCACCATCTGCTGCCTCTCCGCTGAACTACTGCGTCTTGGGTGAGTGATGCTATACTGGGGACAACCTGAGTTCGATTCTTGTGTCGCTAGGAGTACTGGACAAATTTTATCCCCCCCCCCCCCGCATCTCTGTTCACCCATCAGTGCAATTAGGGACCTGGATGGTACACCGACTATAGTGGAGCGCATTCGTAGGGAAAAAATTGCACTCTGACAGGCATTAACCTATTAGCTCCCAGGGTTCCTGTGTGAGAGAGTGAGCTGGAAGGGTGCTAAGCGTACTGCCCTCCGCCTATCGGCTCATAGTTGCGAAGCTCATGGGTCCCTGCCCCGGGGTTCCCTTCTTTATTAAATTTTGAAAATGCCCAGTTCCGTCATATACTGTACTGAGGACACTGGGCGCAAACGGGTTAATCAAAGCCTTCTTTTTCTTCTTCCTCAGCTCACATCGGGAGTCAGTTGCAAGTCATAAAGAATCAATCTTCTTATAAGTAACATTTACCAACCCTGTCCTGGGGGGTGGGACTTTCCTGCCTTAATAAAATCGTTTGGTGGTAGCAAGAATAAAGTAGACAAGCCATGATAGTAGTGGGAGTTAAACTATTATTATTGTAATGTTTAACTATTATTTTTCTCATCAAGGGAAGAGCAGTTTCTGCTGAACTAAATGATACCAATTGACGGTAACAAGAGTAAAGGAGAAGAAATGTAAAAAAGTTAGTGCTATTTTCATTGCTCTGCCCTCCACTACCACCACCTGGACGTCAGGCTTCAACTTCCACACCACCTGCCTTCTCTCTCTCTCTCTCTCTCTCTCTCTCTCTCTCACACACACACACACACACACACACACACACACACACACACACACACACACACACACACACACACACACACACACACACACACACACACACACACACACACACACACAGGCAAGTGGTTCTTCCATAACTCCTAACAAATCAAAATAATTGACTCACTTAAAGGCCGTATGAATTTAATTTGTCCTTTCTACTTCCATGCGATTGTATTCAACTTATGATTGCTGCAAAAGGTGAAGCGGCTTATAAAGGCTACCTCAAGCTCAAAAAGATACCCATAAGCAAAATAAAATCGTTCGGCTTCGTCGATGCAGGAATATAGTTCAAAATACGTCATTCAATTCAGAGGGTTAAAGGTAAGTGCGTTCTAACAACTGTTTACTAATATGTGGCGATGCTAATGGATAGGGTAAAAGAGTGAAGATATTATGGCTCTTACCAGTCATGTAGTATACTCCTACGACATGTTGGTTCTGATTCAACGACAAACCTGTAGTTAGACTGGTGGATCAGTTTGACTTGTAAACAAGAAGATTCATTCCTATCTTATGTCTACGGTTCATCAAGTTTCATGCAACCATGATTTAGTATTCGAGTTGTGAGAGTAGCCCAGTTCCGTAAAATGAAAATATAAATAACGAAACAGAAGAACTGTTGACTGTATGACAGCTTTTTCCCGCCAATGAATCAATATTATCATCATCATCATCAGAATCAGCCACTGCAAGTCCACTGCTGAACAAAGGCCTCCCCCAACTTTCTCCACGAATTCCTTGACTGAGCCAATCTTCCCCACATTTTGCCTGCAAACTTCTTTCTCTGTCTCATGTCTGCACCTCCTGTTTGGCCTCTTTCTGCTTCGCTTGCAGTCTCATGGAGTCCAGTTAGTCAGCCTCTTGCTCCATCGGTTATCCCTTATTCTTGCTACATGACCTGTCCACCTCCATTTCTGTTCCCTTATAACCTTAGTAATATCTCTGACTTTAGTCTGCTCTCTCACCCAGGTTGATCTCAGAGATATTCCCAGCATTAGCCATTCCATTGTATTTTGAGAACTGATCAATTAATTTTTTTTTTTTCCCATTGATTTTGCCATTTTCCAGGACTCACAACCATTAGTCATAGCTATGATTATATATTCGTTATATACAAAATTTTTCGTTTCATACATGCTGGAAAGCTACTTTGCATGATGTCTATGTTTACCAAAAGCTCTTCATCCAACTGTAATGAGTCGTTTTATTTAGTTTTCATGGTCTTTCGTTAGTTTTGGTATTTGCCCGAAGTAACTGTACTCTTCGACGTCTTCAAGAATTTCTTCACTTATTTTGATGACGCTAATTGGTGTAATTGGATTTATTGGATTAAACATTACTTAGTTTTACTTCTGTTCAGCTTTAGCCCTATTTTGAGACTTTCTCTGTTTAGGTAATTTAATATTCCTAAATGTCATTATGGACACCGATTAATTTTGACTTTTTTTTTTTTAATGTGCATCGTGTGGTTTACCTACTTAGTCTTCAAATTATACGGGATGTTTATCCACTGATCCACGCAGCAAGAAGGCGATTTTGCTCAGCCTACAGTAGAAGAAACGCTTCGAAAGTGAGGAGTCAGGCATACCGTACAGTAAGTTCAATTATTTCACTTCCTGGTGCATCGCCAAGCAGAATGTAACCCGAATGTTGCATTATCAAACTAAAAATACGTCATCTTATAGAAAAGATTAAAGTGTCAGTCAGAGAGACGGCTACGTGCCTTTCTCGCCTTGGCATTGAATTTTCATGTAGAGGCTGGATGAGTTTTAATCGTGTGATGCCATCAGAAGTCGAGGTTATACACTTCTAACTCTAACCTGGCTTAAAATTTTTATCTCTCCATCTTGAATGCTGAGTTGTGACAGAAGGTTATCACTAGATTATGAAGTGCTAGGAAGATGATGTAGAGCCATAGCACATGTTTTTCTGCCAGTGAGCTACGTGAAACAAGCAGCAAAAGGACAAAAACCTGGGCCAAGTTAAGGGGAAAAGTGTATAGTTAGTTATCTGCCCATAACTAGACTATAGTAGAATAGCTTTGGGCCGCTAAAAATCAAAGAAGGAATTGGATGCTGAAACTTGTTTCAATATGACCCCAAATTCTAAGCAGTCACTGTCAATCATTACCGTCTATCCGCTACGCCACACAGTCATTGCCACCATGTATCAGGTCCCACAATGCACTGGCTTTTTCACTACGCCAGGTAGCACTGCACTTTTACACACTTTTCATCCATGTTTTTTTCCACTGAGAGTTAAATGGATGTTAAAAAATAGCGCTGAATGTGAATGTAGATGGCACAGTGATAGTGCAGCAGCCACCAACCACCCTGATCTCTATCTATATACCTCTTTAATTATGAGCCTGTTCTTCCCCCAAATTATCTACAAAACCTAACCCAAATTTGCCTTAACCTACATAAAATAGCTTAACATAACCAAACCCACCATAACCTACTACACTCAACCATTATATTTTCCTCAGATATCGACATAAAATCTAAAGTAGAGTATCCTAAAATGACTTTTATTTAACCTCTTTTTTTTTGGTCAAACGTAATTTTTTAAAACTCTCTTTAGCTTGTTACCAGTATCAAAATTGTTTATATTTAACCTAATTTAGTCTGCAATAACTCCTTTAAAATACTCTTGGAATTCTCTCTCTCTCTCTCTCTCTCTCTCTCTCTCTCTCTCTCTCTCTCTCTCTCTCTCTCTCTCTCTCTCTCTCTCACCCACTTTGTATTCTTCATTCCTTCCTCAGCCTCGTCTTCATTTCCCCTATTTTCCCATCCTTCCCCCTCCCCCAACTCCTTTCTCACATTCCCTCTTTATTGCTGCTCATTTGATTCCCTTTACCTACCTCCTTCGCTCCCTCCTTTCTCAGCCTTCTTTACTGTTCTCTCTGTCTCTCTCTGTCTCTGTCTGTCTCTCTCTCTCTCTCTCTCTCTCCCACCCTAGCCAGACATGGGGTTTCTGCACCATTAGAAGGGGCTCCGCAGACGCCTCAGGGTCACATATCAACACACATTCTTACACCTACACATACACACTCACAAAAACCCAAAGAGACACTCACGATGCGTATGAAAACAAAGATACGCATACATATATACAGTACACAGGTAGTTTCCCATACATATCTGCAATACACATATCCAAACATACGCACATACACATACACGTAACTACATTAACTGATCCTCACATTTGCACATTGTATAGGTGTTACTGTCAGCGTGAAAACTAGACATTGCCAAATATGCCTAATAACTCTACTGGATACATTATTTTTATTCTTCAGAAATGTGTCTTTATATCCAGCCATCTATCCAACTATCTGTATAATCAAACACACTCACACATTCTCTCTCTCTCTCTCTCTCTCTCTCTCTCTCTCGTCTCTTTCATCCTACTATCACCTCAACACCTTCCTTCCTTCCTCGTCTCTCGCTGACACCCCTTCGTTTCTCGCCCTCTCCATCTTTCCTCATTCTCTTTGTATTTCTTTTCATTCTTTCCCTTCTTCACCGTAGCCTCCTTTTATGACGACATTGGCTTATTTTCATTCTTCCAATTTTATACTTAACGTGTGGAGAGGATGGAGAGCGAGAGACTGACGAGGAGAGTGCATGTGAGTGAAGTGGAGCGGGGGAGAGGGAGCGGGAGGCCAAGGATGAGACGGAGGGATGGAGTGGAGAGGTATATGAGAAAGGAGGGTGTGTGAGCTGGAAGCAGGGCAGTGAACTGGCGGGGGACAGGGCGACATGAAGGTGATTTGTCTGTGACCACCCCATACGGGATTGCAGCGTCTGACAATAGATTGATAGATTGATTTTTATTCATTGCCGCCGACCTCTCTGTATTTTCTCTTTGGTGAGAGTTTCCTTAATTTTTTCTCCTCATTCCTTCTCAACGCCTTGTATATTTTATCCTCTAATTTTCTCCTCCCTCTCTCTCTCTCTCTCTCTCTCTCTCTCTCAGAAATGTACATACCTTCTTTCTCCATTTCCTCTTTACCGAATTTTCCTTATTCTTTCCTGGCTCCTTCTGGACTTCTCTTTTCATTCTGTCACCTACTTTACTTATATTCTTCTTTTTACATTCAAGCGCATACACACTAGGATATTATGTGTATGTCCAGTTTGTCAGTCTTTCTCCCACTCTCTCTGTTAGCAAAAATGTGGGGAACAATTACTGTAGGCACTTGTACTAAATTCGGCACAAAGAATTGAGAACCATCAATAAAACATGCTGACTCTTCGATCCCTGTGGTCAAATGGTTAGCATAGAAAAATTTAAAGCTCACGGCTCGATGTGGGAAACGGACGCCACTCGACTCAGGCATTCCTCCTCTTCTTATTAGTTGGAAGGCAAAGCGATCACCTCTTATTAATATCTATACGACGCAACTGAGGAAACCTGGGTGATACAGTTACCTTGGATTCAGGACAGTGGACGCACAACCCACCACAAGCTCAAAGGCATAAGTTATGGAGATGAGAACCGTAGCCAAGTGCTTTATCACTTTTGCTTCCGCCTACACGTTTTACTTCACCACCTTTTTCTATTTCTTCTTTTTCGAGCTTCTCTGTTTTCTTTCTTTTTTTTTTTTTTTATCAGGGGTCTTTGTATCACACTTTATCGCCTATTTTGCCCTTGTTTGTTTGGTTGGTTGTTTGCCTCCCTATTCTTTATTCACCTAGTTTTTTTATTTTTATTTGCCTCTCTCTTTCTTTCTTTTTTTCTCGCGTCCATTTATTTCAAAGTAAATATCATTCGTTTTTCGTTCAGTTATTTTATTGCTATTTTAGTGTGTGTACTTACTAGGATTAATTTAAGTTCTCAGTCAAATAAATCTAAACACACACACACACACACACACACACACACACACACACACACACACACACACACACACAGGCGATATAATCCTTTTACAAACTTCAAATCATCCATGCTATTTTTCCTGCATTTACACTCTTTAAAGCATTTCATCCGATGCAGCAGTTTTTTTTAAATTATATTTGCTTCTTTTAGGTCACTACTAGGGATCCTTCCAAAGTTGAATGAGGTTGTTTGGTGGCAGTCTAGTTAATATTAAAAGAGTTAAGTCATAGAGTGAAGGAGTTAACGCCTTCAGAATTATGATTATTTCCTCTTTGGACCAATTGTGATGAAGATATTTAAAAACCAGTTCCATCTCCTTTATTAGTAGGATACCTTTTGTTTTTATTTCTGCTCCTGCCAGATGGTGTTACTCAGCTTGGAGACATCACAGAGATAGGGTTATGTAAGCTTAAAGAGGAGTTAGCTTTTCATGTGTCGGAGTGTTGTATTTCTTGCCAGCTAAAAACAACGATGTTATTCTGTTAAAAGGGAGTCACAAGAGCCTAGTGTTAATAGTTGTATGTATTATTAACTTCATCATCAGGACAACTCTGGTACTTCATTTCTGTTAACGCTAAACGATTTTATTCAGCTTAGAGTCCAGGAAGAGTGAGAGTGTTGAATGGACGGTGAAGCAGGCGAGACTGATGAGAAATTAGATGACAGGGAAGGAATGACAAGGAAGGAGGAAGGGAGGAAGGGAGAGAGAGAGAGAGAGAGAGAGAGAGAGAGAGAGAGAGAGAGAGAGAGAGAGAGAGAGAGAGAGAGAGAGAGAGAGAGAGAGAGAGAGAGAGAAAAAAAAAAAGTTGGGATGAAAAGGAAGAAAATGGTGAGGGAAGGAAGGAAGCGGAAGGAGAAGGATTAGGAAGGACATAGGGTGTTCACAGTTTTTTTTTTTTTTGTTAATCCGACTGAGGCAGAGATTAGGCTATTTAGTGTATTCTCTATGGGTGGGCAATCCCCCTGCACACAGCACATGCCAACATACACATTCGTTCATCATCGCTTGTGTAAAATGTTCATCGTCCTTACTGAATACATACTAGGACTGTATCATTCAGGACGCTGTGATGGCATAGAGGGGGCATTTTTATGTGTCAGTTGATCTTCTCTAGTATCGCTTACCCTATTTTAGTGAACCTTAAATCCCCAAACTGTTCCCTGATCCAGACTGAGATCCCCTCTTTTTGATCTGCAGTCCATCGCCCAGCCCCTCCTACTGCAGATGAGCTGACATAAACCCTATCAGGTGTGTGTCGAATGTCAGTATATTACTCTGGCCAGCACCAGACGATCGTATTCAGCTCTAGTAATCTTTCGTCCTCATAAAGCTGAGAACTTTCTTCCGAAAAGCTAACAACCACTAGAGTCTAATAATGGCAAAAAGGATATAGCCAAATGCCTTTTCAAGGTCTATATATTTCATGTTTTCTCCGCCATTTGCCTAGTTACAAATATACGATCTCTAACCAGAAAAGTTGACATCCTTCTTATCTTTGCTGTCATTCTTCATACACGGCAACTTTCTTACATCGCCAGACAAAGTAAATTCACGATAAGCATTGCATTTGTTTTAATACAACAATACAAGTTTTCCATTACACTGTTGCAACCCGTCATCCAGGGTTTCTGGTATGTTTTCCATACACAATCCTTTTCACCCTCCACCAAATGTTATATCTACATATGCATCATCAACACCCGCTGCCTTTTTCCCATAATTCCATCTATACGATGTCATCTTTCTTACTGTATTCTTATTTCTAGCATATTATTTTACTTGGTATAAGAGAAACGTTCCGCGATAAATGACTAGATTCAGCCTTGCCATTGCTGACTAAAATCGTCTAGTAGTAAGAAGAATAGAACAGTAAAGTGCGTCATTTGATTCAAAGGGAAACTACCACATATTCGAGCACAACAAAACTCAATCTTGTTTACCGCCTCGTTTCATTCGTCAGCCCCATTCACCATCATCAACTGTACGCTTTAAGAAAACCTATGCTGCTGGAGAGGGGCGCCATCGGCCGGTGGCACTGACATTGGGGGGTCCCGCTGCCTGGTTATGTAAACGCTCCTCAGCTCACTCCCTGTCCTCTGAAAGAGGAATGGTGGACTTCAAGAGGGGCGCAACTTCGGCCTGCAGTCTACTGGGTTCACGTTTCAGATGAACCTGGGATTACTATTACTTTTACGATGACCAGTGCACCACACATCCACTTGACTCTTACCCTTCGCAGTGGAGGGATTAATGCCATCCTCTCTTGCCTCTAACCTTTATCTCACACGCACAGACTCTCTCATCCCACTGGGGTGTTGGAGGAGGATTGGATAGAGAAAATGCGACAGAAGAGAGTGATAGTAGATAGTGACATGGTGTAGCTGTAACTGTCACAGTCCGTGTTAGGTCTGCTGCAGGACCAATTTACTCTTTCCCATGCTGGCGAGGTACAAATGGGGAAGCGGTGTCTGTAGAGATAGTGATACATGAGAGAGTCAAAGTGCTGTAGCAACACGCTTGTTGTGTACTTGAGTCCGTATATGTCATCCATAGGACTATCAGGCTACAAAAATATGCAAGCATGTGCATGGACATCCAAGTTAAGTGTCTGTCAAGGAACTGTATTGGGTTTCGAACACTACACTCACGGAACACCTAGGGCGAGACATAAGCTTACTACTAAGCCACCGCATCTCCGGTGTGATGTCAGTGTCCATCCCACAAACTCAATGGCAGTCAGTGGTGCTCGAACCTACTCCAGCGAGCCCCCCAAATGTCGTGACCTATGCCCAGCGATCGAACCACAAAATTGCGCCCTCTTTCCTTAACGCTAACCACATGGCGCTGCACCCTCCTTAGGCACGTAAAGGCAGCTGGTTCTCACGAGTCTATCGGCTGTCATGACGTACTTTTTATTTTATTCCCACTATAACAAGACGACTTTGCTCTGCACTTGTATTCAGTTTCAGTACTAAAAGAGCTGATGACTATTATATCCAACCTTTTCTACAAAGAAAAACTTCTCTGTACTGACTGTAATGGTCCAACCATCATTATTATCATCATCACATCACCAATAATATATCATCTTCTTTTTCTCGCCTAAGGATGGAATGAGGAAAGATCCAGAAAGCAGGAAAAGAAAAAATAACTGAGCGAGAGTATCAAAAACATGTCCAACAATATGCTCGTAGACCAGAGTGTCATTAGTTCACCGTTCAAGTCTCCGGAACCCTAGTTTTGCTCCACAGGCTTAACCATTTTCAGATACGGTAATTTTTTAAATAGATGAACTTTACATTAACTGCCAAAAAGAGTCCCTCCGTCAATTGCTGAGTTAAACAATGGGATGCCAGACTCTTGCCATGTGCTCCTGTGTACAGTGCATATTTCATCCACTCAGTTCCATATCCTGTCGGATTCACTAGCTTCATCAGTTTCATTTCAGCTTTTTCACACACTCATTTACCATGCCCACCTTCTTCTTTTCCTACCACACCTCCTCCCACCTTCAAACTCATTCACCCATATCCCTTTCTTCATTTTGTTTACTTCCATTCCTCACATATGACAGTACCATCTGAGCACTTTGTTAAACATTACTGTCGGTAGAATTCCCATTTTCTCAAGAACGACTTCATCTCTTACCCTGTGTACATTACACACTTCACACACATTCCTAAAAAATTCCATATCCACTGCTCCAACTGTCGATTTTTTCTTCCCATTCCTCACCTTGGCGTCACATCTGTGTGTTTATGTAGGTACTAACATATCATTTGCAGTCTTCTTGCAAACTCCAGACTCAAAACTATTTAATACCAAGGCATGTATAGAACCAGCAACTTTCCTTCCCTGTGCCATTCTATTTTTCATTTGCTTTGCACATTAACATCTTTTTTTTTTTTCTCTCGTACTACACGTAGGTACTCAAACCCCCTCATCATTTCAAGACATTCTTCACTCACAGCACATCACACTGGAAGGTACTTTTTCTCTTAACAATCAGCACTTTACCCTTAGCATCATAAACTTTCAAAACACTACACCCACACTTCAGAAAGCTCTGTACCAATCTGCAAATCTTCCGTTCGTATAATACTTACAGCATACTTTTCCATATACATTTAATGTCCACCTTTCACCATCTATTGCGATCTCCAGCCTTCTTTCCACAACTCAAGCTTCCTAAGTTGAATAAAATCGTGCGGGAATAGCAGAATATTACCTGTAAAATATGTCATCTGATTCAAAGGGAAAGGGTAAGAACGCGTTGATGTAGACATGCCAAAAGTTTCTGAAGGAAATTTGTTAGGCGCACGATGGGGGTTAGGTGTATTTGTCTTTGCAGTATTGTTGCTCAATGTGCTTTGTAACGTAAGACGCAGGATAAATACACTGATTGCTTGCAGCTGTTCTCCAAGTAAATCCCAGAAAGTAGAGGTGTTTGTTCTGCATCGCCCTCAAAGGTTTAGTCCCTTCAGGTCCAGGTCGTGCTTTAGGCTATATCCTTCCTTGCTTTTCCCGGAAATTACTATTCAGCTTAGGGGAAGAATTTCAGACTGGAGGGGTTAGGTTGAGGATTCACGTTGTATACCTCTTCACTTCTTGAGGTTCTGTATATATATAATGATATATATAACTGTAGGAACATGGCATGAATAAAATATATCACTGAACTGAACAGGGTAATAATACGGTTGATTGATTCCCAAGACTGGAGATACGGGCGGGTATTAATTGGTGACGCACATGATAGGTGAAACTCTGGCGACTTCAGTCTGTATGCTTCCAGGAACAACATGGAGAAAAAAGTTGCACAAAACCAGTACTTTCCTAAACACACACACACACACACACACACACACACACACACACACACACACACACACAGACGGTCTACCATAAATGTGAGGCAGTATTACAAAACACATACAAAGAAAATACATCCAAAAACGAGAGGAGGGAAGCAACACAAACAGGGGGCGACCTTTGTACTTCAACGAGGCGTCTCTGTAAAACTGGCAGAAAACAGAAATGGAAAAAACTGAAAGAGAAAACATTATGAGATTCGCGGACATTACGACACTAACATTTCAACATTTCTCTCTCTCTCGCTCTCTCTCTCTCTCTCTCTCTCTCTCTCTCTCTCTCTCTCTCTCAATTCTTATGGAGACCTTTTCACGCTTTTTTTTTTTCAGTTTTTCTTCTATCTTCCAGACTTTTTTTGCCCTCCTTTTCTTGGACAGACTTCTAGTGTTGGTAAGGAGCCAGCATAAGGAATCTCCGGCGGAGATTTTTTTTTCTTCCTCCCCCCTCCCCCCCCCTCTCTCTCTCTCTCTCTCTCTGAGGCACTTTAATTATAGTACTGGATGGGGCAGCCGTAATTTTAGCTTCAACAATGCAGCGTAAGTAGTACATAGCTTTGTATGAAAAAAAAAAAAAAAAGTTCTTATATTCATTTAAATCACTTTCGAAGCACTTCCTGTGACCTAAACATCTTAGTTTAAGATTTTATATATATATATATATATATATATATATATATATATATATATATATATATATATATATATATATATATATATATATATATATATATATATAGTGTGTATCTGTTTCTTTATCAGTCTATATTAGGTCCAGTGTGGGAGCCGTTTTTCACACTCTGAGGAGAGTTATAGCCAGAATAATCTTTTACAGTACCAAAATTCAATGGGGATGGGTGTTTTTGTAGAATGAATGATGTTCTGTATGTAACAGTCGATGTGTTGTATAGGTTATACTGAAATTTGTATACGTCACCGGCAGGACTGGCAGGGTGCAAACAATTAGAAGCACATGAAGGACATACTACGAACACCCAACTTAAGTGTCGGCATCAGTGTGGAATTGAAACTACACACTACATCGTTTAATAATTGCCACAATGGAACGGTATACTCGGCTCAGGAAAAATCTTACACGGTGAAATGCAGTGCTTCATCCCTCCAATAAAAATAAAAAATCGAACTGAAATCATCTGGGAATGGCAAGAATATAAGAAAGAAGTACGTCACCTACGTCAGGTTGTTAAAGCACACAAGGGAAGGAAAACCCTAATAATAAAGGGACAATCACGGAACACTTAGGGTTATTAGATTAGATCAGCCGGGATCACCCACTCCTAAGTGCACCCAGCAAAGACATTAAAAAGATAACTCGTTCTTCTTGCCTCAGATGTTTTGGCCAAATACTGGGAACTTGCCTTGGCCGTCGCTATGTTGGCTTTAAGTATACGAATATATCTCAGACTAATGATATACTCGTATGGACAAAAATAGTGAAAGTATACAGAATAGCTTAACCCTTTTGCTGCGATCATGTTTCATTATTTTTCCCAAACCCAAACGATTTTGTTCAGCGGAAAGAATTACAGAGCAAATAATCACTTTACCTCCATGACGTCTTTTTTCGTTTTTTTCTCTTTACCATCTGACTGTTACATTTAGGGAGACTTATCGCAGTGTAAAAGTTAATGGAGACAGTTTATATTTCCGTCACGGTTTAAAGTTTCCTCATGATTCAAAAATGTTGTCTGCAGGTAACAGAAATGAAATAAAAAAGACGCCACAGCAGTCGTCAGGAGGAAAAACTTCAGAATTATTTTCTGTATATCTCCTAATGGAAAAAAAAAAAAAGTACATCAGTGGGATTTCAGTAAAACAAAGTTCGGAATTATTCCATGTCATGAACTGACTAGCGTCCTTGTAGAGCCCTATTTCCTTCCCTATGTTGCCCCTCTCCGTCCCTATGGTGACCCTTTACTTACTTGGGGTGTCCATTTACTTCCATTAATTGCCCCTTCATTTCCATTACATGCCACTTCACTTTCTAATGGTGCCCCTTTACATCTTTGAGGAGCCCCTTTACCTTCCTATGGTATCCTTTACTTCCCTGAGCCCCCCTTTACTTCCTTAAGGTAACTTTACTTCCCTTTGGTGCCCATTTACTTCCTTGAGATGCCCCTTCACTTCGCTATGGAGCCTATTTATTTCCTTAGAGTGCCTTTACCCCTCTTCGACGCCCCTCCACTTCCCTATGAGGACCGTCTGCGCAATTACCCTAAGGGGCTTCTCTCTCTCTCTCTCTCTCTCTCTCTCTCTCTCTCTCTCTCTCTCTCTCTCTCTCTCTCACGCCATAATTAAGTTAAAGGCACAAGAATCATGTAAAACTGCTTAGATAATAATAGGATTTATTAAGCAGACAAGTCACGTACGGGTATGAGGAAAGGAAGATAAATTTTCTCGTTTAATGCAATGCTTTTTTTTTTTTTATACTACATTCTTGTCATCTCCAAACGATTATAATCAGTTAAGTGGAGAGATTTTTAGAAACTGAGAGGATAGCATCAACTCTCATTAACCTGATCACTACAACAGGTAATTAACATGTAGGAAAAATTGTCTGTTCCGCAGCCAGAGTAAAAGATATGAGATACCTGTACTGAAAGGGATAAACTCTCAAGGCAGGTGACGTAATTTGTATACTGTCTAGTTTATTTTGCTAACGTGAATGAAAAAATAACCTCAGATTATAGCACTTTTAGTATGGGGCTCACATACCAGCAGGAAGACATATATTATTGCCATGAACAAGCAACAAAATTGGCGTTCTTGGGCTGAAGAGGCTAATCAGAAAGTGACACAGACAGTCGAAAGAGAGAGAGAGTTCGTCCCCTGTTCGCTGGACCATCACACACCCTGATCCTCTGCACAGACGGAAAGAGAAAATTGATGAGCAAAATGAATTGATTTCTTTAGACTTCTGGTGGAGAGAGAGAGAGAGAGAGAGAGAGAGAGAGAGAGAGAGAGAGAGAGAGAGAGAGAGAGAGAGAGAGAGAGAGAGACGTATAATGAACTATAACTGCTGGGTCTTCATTTCCAGTGCCGGCATCAATCAAACGGACGAATTTGTACGCACATATGGCAATGTTGTTTAATGAAAGATACAACAATTTTGTCCCTGTTCGAGACCCTCTTCGAGTACAGTTCTTCTAATTAAGTTATCTCTATGCTCTGGTTAACTCGCTGGCTGAGTGGTATTAGATAAACTTACTGATATGAGCTTGGATAAAAATGTTGTGGAGCTTGAATATGAAGGGCAAGAGAGGCCAGGAGAAGAATTAGATGGTGGGGAAGTGAATTTGAGGAATAGGAACAAGTGTCCGGGATAACCTAATGTGTTCCACTGGCAACAACCTGCTGGTAGGAAACAGTCGCAAACAACAAGTGTAACTGACAAGGTAAGTACTCAAACAATCAGTCATAACGCTACAGGCAACCGACTCTGACCGAAAAAGTTCATTAATATTCCTTAATCCTTTCAACCCGAGGAGGTACTTCTAAAAATACTTCTAATAATGACCATCAGCAGTGAAGGAATTACTGAGAGTTGTATTGCCCTTCCAGTTAGCAAAGTCTCTTCTGTGATAAATAAAACCATTTGGACACAGGAAGAATTTATGCAGAAAGGCGTCATCCTTGTGAAAGGAATAGTGGAGATACTTTCATACTCTCTAACTGCTAATATTGCCCAAGGGTGATCGAAACCACTATGTTTTAACCTTCATCAAAACATATAATGCCAACTAAGAGTTACATATTAAATATATGTTACAGAAAAGCATTGGAAAAAAGGGGACGTATGGTAAATGTCAAACTCTTCGATGCTTGATTTCTTATACAATGAGGGACAGCTATGGTAGAGATGATGCTTTTTTGTCACACTGACCTTGCAAGGCCAAGTACTGCACAACCACTTCAGCACAATATTGCACACGCACATAAATACACACACAACCAACCAACACTGCCACCTTCAAAACGATTCCGCTTCAAATAGGAATGCTTGGAAAGTGAATGTCTAGTCTTGACCCATTATGTAGCTCTCTCCATTTTCTCGCTTTTCTGTCACCTTCAAGGACTTTCATGCCTATGGGACTCTTCTGTCATAGGTATGTCAGTGTAGCCGCTTAGTCAAAGTTGATAAAGCTGTTTTCTCGAATTTTACTTATATATGATTGTGCATATTTGAGACTACATTCGCTATGTGCAAAATCTTCATTAGTGCTTGTAGACTGATGCATTTGCATTGGGTTTAGTGTCCAGTGACATCATCTCGAATTATCCACCACAAAATTGAGATATGGCCGTTTTTCTAGATACTACCCTTCATTTTTTTTTTTTATCCTAAAATATTCAAATTAAATGCAGGCAACGCTTCCATATCGGTACTGCCCTACTGTAGCTTGTGTCAGTACAGATTTTGTTCCACTTGACCTGTAGCTATGATGTCTGCATCTACCCTTATACTTCATGTATAGTACACTGGAGGCGAGTTTACATAGTGGATTACACACACACACACACACACACACACACACACACACACACACACACACACACACTTTTGTTATTGCTGATATTTTTATTGTAAGACTGCATGCTTGTGAACTTAACCAGTCACGTCCCGAGGTTTTCCGCACCTCCGACATCCCCCAATCCCGAGGTATTTTCGATTTTTTTTTTTTTTTTGGCTAAAACCTCCGCTTTTGGTGAGAAACATCGAAAATTCATAGAGAAATCACTCGCCTGAGGTTTAAAATACTCGATCCAGGTAGGAGTTCCTCCTTACCTGACTGGGTTTTCTAACATGCTGGCACCAAAGAAAACGAGTTCTATGGGAGGGTAACTATTTCACACAACTTATAAACGGTATTTATTTATTTATTTGGTACGAATTTATATGTAGTATGAGAGTATATTGGTTTTCAAGCAGTAATATAGGCATTATAAGCATTGTTCCACTCACTAACTAATCACCATACCTGACCTTTTTTTGCCACATTACCTGATCATTATTTCTGACTGTTTCTTCTTCTAATGCTATGTAAACTTTGTCCTCCACATTGTCATCGATTGGGGAATCACTCTGGCCCTGAATATCTTTACTTGCTAGGTCACTGGTAACAGGTGAATTGCCGAGACAATGGCGTGAGGGGGGGAGGGGGGAGGTTATGTGGTGTAAGGCATTGTTCCTGCTTGGCATCTTGTAGAGGAATAGAGGAAGGGGTCCCGCGTATACGTACGAAAAATCAGGCGCGAAAATTGAAAATTGTGCAAATTAGGGACCTTGCAATTGCACGACGTACCAGTACGTCGCCGGGACTGGCAAATGCAAAATGTTGCAACGTACCCATACGTCGACGGGACGGGGCGGGTTAAGAATGTGGTATCTGGTCACGTTGTGTTGACAGAACAATAGTTACAGTTCCTTAAGAATGCATGTGAAAATTCATATCCGTCTTGATGGTAACGTACACCGCACTAAGAAATCTGCACTTTGAACCATTTTTCACTTTTCGAGAAGTCATCCATAAATCAGTTAGCGTTTAGCCAATAACTCTGATCATGCACTCATTAAAATGGTAATTAAAGACCAGCTCAAAGAAAGGTACACACTGGTGTATCTAGGACATTGCTAGGAAAAGCGTATTAAAATGATAAGCATAACAGTGCATCTGTGTATTATAACAGTGACGAAAGCATTATAGAATACTATACTCCTTATCTACTTGGTGTGTCTGTTGGGACTGTTAACCTCACTATTCCAGCGTGTTTTTACTTTTTTTTTTCCCTTACACTCAATATAAGGCCGTCACCGGCACTGGATGAGAATAATAAAAGAGTGGTATGACAGTATGCTCTTGAATCTACTGAATTTTCGTGTAACCTCCCCAGGGTGCATGTACGTGCAACACATTATTAACCCCCCCCCCTCCCATGTACGTCATTGGGGTATTATTTCTTGGTGATAATCTCTGTACCGGCAGTAACCCCAAATGAATCTAAGCTTCCCTCGCGAATCCATCCCCTCTAGAAGAAACATTTCCTCAAAAGCAAGGTCCTGCCTTCTAGAGGAGACAGTCAACTTCTTACTTTTCATAAATCAACTCTGGTGGCACATCTGAAGCCAAAAGCTTATTAGGCAATTTCTTCGGGAAACTGGGACCCAACCACCCTTCTCCCAAGCTCTTAACGAATAGGAGGAGCCAGGACCTGTGATGTCACTCCTTTAAGCTCAGTCTACTGTCCAAACAAGCAATGCGATGCGTTAGTATCTTTGACGTCATATCCTTTAGTTCCTCCCACCCTATCATCAGTCAGTGGGAGGCACTGGAACACAAGTCGTTACTCCCCCAAGCTCCGCCCAAAGATTTTCAAACACATAGGAATAGAAACTTTAACATACAGACCCTTTCATCCACCCATGAAGATATGTTCTGAACTGGGTAGGTTACGTATAGTCTTTTGACCCCTTCTCCACACAGGGGCTCTCCTAACTCAACAGAATGTACTGGCTCTAGCAGGAAGTTGACTATAATCACTGCCATCGGACTGTGGAAATCAATGTGCCAGCTATGCTATACCACGAGTCCATGACCCACCACTGGCCACTGTCACCACAGCAATTACCATCATCACCAGGAGGGGTTTCTGCTCATTGGTAGTAGATGGGCACAGATCAAGAGCGACAGCTAACAAGAGGGCGGGAGGAATAGTTAACAAGCAAACGGGAGGGATTGTTAACAAGAGAGAAAGGAATCAAGAAAGAGAGGGATTATGATAGAGAGGGCACATGACAGGCAGGCAGCTGGAGAAAAAGAGGATAAGATGTTAGCGGAAAGGGAATATGAGAGAGATAAGGAGCAGGACAGAGAAAGGGTAGGAGGATGAGAGAGAGAGAGAGAGAGAGAGAGAGAGAGAGAGAGAGAGAGAGAGAGAGAGAGAGAGAGAGAGAGACAGAGAGAGAGAGAGACAGAGAGAGAGAGAGAGAGAACTATAGATTAGAGAGATTCGAAATGGAACAAAAGGGAGTGAAATCTGGATGGAAGAGGAAAGAGAACAGGATGGAAAGAAGAAGAAGGAATAGATAGAAGGGATAGGGAGAGTAGAATGAAAAGCGAGACGGAACATGAGGGAGATGAAGAACGATAGCGAGAGGGCAGGAGGATAAGAAAAGAGGAGAAAGAGGAACCAAGGTAGAAGCAGAGAGACGGGAGAGGAAGGAAATAAAGGAGTTGGATGGAAAGGAAGAGATATCATGATAGAAGGGAGGGACCATGATGAAGGAGTAAGCGAGCATGAGGGAGAGTGAACATGAGACTGAGTAAGAATAAGGGAGCATGAGGATGAAGGAGAAGGAGCATGAGGATGAGAGAGAAGGATCATGAGGGAGGGCAGAGATTCAGTGCCAGCAGCAGGAGGGAGGGAGGGAGTACACCGTCTGGGCCGTCCGCCTCATTGGCCACATCGCTACTCATTCTGCTCACTGGCGCCCTCATTCATCACCCAGCTCATCCATAAGCCAACATGCTCCTTCATTCATCACCCAACGCATTAATAACCCCAAACACTCCTTCATTCATCACCCAACGCATTCATAACCCAACACACTCCTTCATTCATCACCCAACGCATCCATAGCTCAGCACACTCCTTCTTTCATCACCCAGCTCATTCATAACCCAACACACTCATTCTTCAACACACCCCCATCATTCGCAATCCAACACACTCATAACCCAACACACTCCATCATTCGCAATCCAACACGCTCATAACCCAACACGCTCCTTCATTCTCCACTTGACAAACACACAAACACAAGGTAGACTCGAGTGATTCACAATTTACAATAGTTCATAATCAACCCAAGCGGTTCACAACACAGAACCCACAAATAAACCATGTAAATTCACGGCTGAGGAGACTCATAGTTCATTCAGACATTCAAGCTTAAAATACAGGTAACCCGCCATAAACAAAATGAATCATGAATCATCCAGGAAACTCACAACCCATCCAGACGACTCATTATGCAACCAAAAGACTGACAGCTCACGCAGGAGACTCATAATCCACCCAAAAGATTCATTATCCGAGACGATTCATGACCCACCAAGGAGAGATCTTGTTGTAAAGGAGGGAGCGGCCTTTAGACATGAGCTTTAAATAGCCACCGATTAAGTGACTAAAGGAAGGTTGTCTGGGGGTGTCTGGGTGGCTGTCTGCGTGAATGTCTGGAGGGGTGTGTGGACAGCTGTTTATGGGAGTTTGGGTGACTATATGGGTGGCTGTCTAGAGGAATGTGTGTGTCTGTCTAGGGGTGTCCGTGCGACTGTCCGGGGATAACTGAGTGAGTATGCGGGGCTGTAGGCGTGGTTGTCTAGATGTGACTGAGTGGCTATCAAAGGGTATACGGGTGGAGCTGGATGACATCTAGGGGTTTCTGGAGGTGTCTTGACTGCCGTCTGGAGATGCAGCAGTAGCTATATGAAGGGGCCTGGATGTCTTTTTTTTTCTCTCTCTTTATGACGGAACCAAAGGTTGGAAAACTGCAAAAATAGTCCCTTTCCAAGAAAGTCGTACAAAAGAAATCAAATATCAACAATAGGTCAGTTCGAGATGCCTGGACACATTGCAATATATAGATTAGAGGTTAAAATTCAAGGAATGTAATGATTATTCTGGTGATTACTGTATCCGTTATATATATATATATATATATATATATATATATCTATCTATCTATCTATCTATCTATCTATCTATCTATATATATATATATATATATATATATATATATATGTGTGTGTGTGTGTGTGTGTGTGTGTGTGTGTTTGTGTGCGTGTCAGTGTGCATATTTCCAACTCAGAGCGCTGACTTAAGTCATCTCTTTGAGCACCGGCAGCAATATAGCTGAAGGGGGATGATGAAACAAAAGCCTTTGGCTCCACCCTGTTTAAAAGAGCTACATTGTGAGTCCCTTCGCACACATGGGAAGTGTAGTCTACACACTGGGGTATAATACACTTACATAGACTAATATAGTTAACAGAGTTACAGAAATAAGCAGTGTGTACTGCTGAACAGAGGCCAATATGGTTCTCGTGTGAGAAATTGTCGAGCAGCACGGAGAGAGCGGTTTTTGTTGCGTTAAAACAACAAGTTTCCCATAACGAACGCAGTAAAGCAGGTAAGAGACCACGCACTTGGACATGTCATAGCCTCATCAGGCGAGTTGTGTGTTTACTGTGTGGGGAGAGTGTGGGAGGCGGTCTAGGGGTGAACGGGGATATCTAAAAGTGGCTGTCTGAACGGTTGTCTGATTGGCAGTCTGGGGGTGGCCGTGAAGCTATAGAGATGGCTGTCTGGATAACTCGCAAGGGGTGTCTGGGAGGCTTTCTAAGTGGCTGTCTTGGTGTGTTATTTGTAGGGCTCTCAGAGAGTGTATAGACAGCTGTCAATGGGTGTATGGGCGGCTGTTTGGAGGTCTCTGGGTGGATGTCTGATTGGCCATTTAAGGGTGTATAGGGGTATCGCGGGGTGTCTAGGAGGCTGTCTGGGTGATAATCTGGGGGTGTGCAGGTTTCTGTCTACATGTGTATGGGTGGCTCTCTGAAGAAGTATGGGTGCCTGTTAAAGGGTGTATAGCTGGCTGTCCTGGGGTGCCTGGATGCCTTACTGGGGCTATCTAGGTGGCTGTCTGATCATGCATTGGTGGCTGTCAGTGGGTGTTTGGATGTCAGCGGTGTCTCGGTAGGTCGCTGGGATGTCTATGTAGCTGTCGTGGGATGTCTTGGTAGTTGTCTGAGGCTGTCTGGGTAACTGTCTGGATGATTACATAGGTGACGGGATGAGTTGGTGTCAAAGGGTGTCTGTGTTGCTTTCTGGGTGGCTGTCTGGAGAGATGTCTGGTGATGTCTGGGTGGCCGTCTGGGGGTGTCTGGGTGGCAGTTTAAGGGGTGTGTGAACGGCTGTCTGTGGGTGTTTGTGTGCCTGTTTGGGTCTGTCTGGGTGACTGTCTGGTGGAGGTGTATGGCTGCTTGGATGGCTGTCTGATGTTTGGGTGGCTATCTGGAGGTAACAGGGTCACAGTGTGAGGGTGTCTGGGTGGCTGTCTGTGGGTGTACGGATGGCTGTAGGTGGGCGTATGGGCGGCTGTCGGTGTGTATAAGCACAGATATATCTGTGGCTGTCGGTGAGTGTATGCGCGGCTGTCTGTGGTTGTTTGGGTGGTTGTCAGTGAATGAATGCGTGGCTGTCAGTGGGTGTATGGGTGGTTGTCGGTGGATGTATGGGTGGCTGTTGGGGAGTGCATGGGTGGCTGTTGCTGGGGGTATGGGTGGCTGTTGGTGGGCGTGTGGATGGGCGTCTGGGAGTGTCGACGAGTATCTACAGTAGTGGTTTCCAAGGGTATCTAGAAGGTTGTATGAAGATGCTGAAGTACCCATCTGGGGGTGCTTGAGTGTCTTTTTTTTATGTAAAGAGAGACAAAAGACCCACGGTTTATAAGACTTGTTGTTGAGCAACCCCTGTATGCCTGGCCGAACAGACCCATCAATCACAGGCAAACAACTGTCCCTGCAAGGATGTTCCGTGCAGCAGCAAACCGATATTCCTTTGTGGAAGACAACGCATCACTGGAGTCGTGAGGAAGAGTGTTGAAATTTGGTTTCAGGATGGACACAGCATTTGCGTCTCTCCACCAAGCTAACAGGGGCACCATAGTAGGCTCCACATTACAACCTTATTTGCATATATGACTATCATCTAACATTGTTATTGGTTTCCTGGACTACAGGAAACCAACAGGCTTGTCATTCAGTATAGAGTCACCTGATGTGGAAAGACGAGCAATAAAAAGCGGCAAGAAGGGTGAGAGCAATGGGTGACGAAAGCAAGAGACAAAAAAAATAAGAGTGATAAAAATGAAGGAAGACATAGACAGCACAACATCAACTGAGTGGCTAATTGTCGCCACCATCTACCAAGAAAGACTTGTATTTTATGAAACAATATTACTCCTACGTTGAGCAAATCAAAACAAGAGTCAAAATCAGGTCATTTCGAGATGCCAGAATACGTTGCCTTAAAAGATGAAGATCATACACAAAGGAAAAAACTGACTGAGGAAGACTGTTTCAGATGAGATTACTTTTGTACGTCAAGGCCTGAGTATCGATTAAATAATGGAAAGAATAGCAGCAACAGTGTGTTGACAGACGTACGCTGGGTGTATGTGGTAGTAATAAGACAGGTATATAGACAAAGAGTTCAGAAGTTTAGTGTTTAATGTAATGACAACAGAGAGAGTGATGGAACACTGTGAATGACGGTTAATTCCTATGCGTCCATTGTCGGGTACAGACTTACCAGTTCGTTCCCTGAGGCCCAGCTATTCTTCCAAATATCACACTTCTTCATATGAAAGAAGTCAGCAAGAGGAATGGGGCTGAAGAGATGAAAGTATTTTATTCCATCCTTTTTAAGAGACTTGTGTAATCTGAGCTTACTTGCATTCGTTCGTTCGTTTAAAGATTTCCTGCACCTATAGTGCAGGCCGGGCCATACATTAGCCCGGTCAGTGGGGTGTGGGCTGACGTAAAAAACGTAAGGGGGAAGACAGGGCCTGGGGATTGCCCAGCACACACGCCCTGTCTTCTGGCTGGCTTTGTGGTGTGTGTGCTCACTTGCAGTATTCTACAGTCTTATAAACAAAGCCTCTGCACAGACGTAGCTACCACACAAAGTTAAAGAAATAAAAAAGTCTGTGTTGTTCAAAGCACGTTAAACTGTGGAGCAGCATAAAGAAAGCGATTTTTATGGCCTTATGACAGCAAGTTTTCACTGACTCATAACCTCATCGCACGAGTTTTGTGTTGACAGTGTGGGGGATGTAGATGTCTGGGTGGCTGTCTGGGGTTGCGTGCGTGGCAGTCTGCGCATGACTGGATGGCTTTCTTTGGCTGTCTGCGTGACTGTCTCGTGCTGCATGGACAACTGTCTGTGTGACTGTCTGAGGGTTTCTGAGCGTATGTATGGGAGGTTTTGGGTGACTGTCTGGAAATGTATGGCTGACTTACTTTCCTGAAGTCTGTGAGTGTCTGGGCGGCATTTTGGGGGTGTCTGAGTACTGTAGGTGATCTGGAGTATCTTTTAGGGACTGTCTGGGTGGGTATCTGAGTGATTGCCTGGAGGTGTGCATTTGGCTGTCTTGAGGTGTATGGGTGGCTCTCTGAGTGGCTGCCTTGAGGTGCACGGGTGGTTCTCTGAGTGGTTGTTTGAGGGTGACTGGATATCTCTAGGCGAGTATGAGTAACTGTATGGGTAGCAATCTGGGTGCCTTTCTTGGTGGCTGTCTGGGTGGCAGACTAGGGGTGCCTGGGTCGTTGTCTTGGGAAATCTGGGTAGATGTAAAGAGATATTTGGATGATTGTGGATGTCAACCTGGGGGGCTGATTAGAAGCATTCCGCTGTGTGTCTTGGGTTATGGTTTTCTGGACTTGTATGATTTGCTCTCTTGTTGGCTATATGACGGTCGGTCTAAGTGGCCGTCTGGGAGGCTGTCTAGGGTTGTTTGGTTAATTGTCTGGGGTCTTGTTTGGCCGACAGACTGAGGCCTTTTGAGTCCATGCTTAGGTGGCTGTTTGTGGGTTTCCAGTGGGGTGTCACGTCACGAGCTGGTGGCCTGAAAGGCATTACAGGAAAAGGGAAGGTGCTCTCTCTCTCTCTCTCTCTCTCTCTCTCTCTCTCTCTCTCTCTCTCTCTCTCTCTCTCTCTCTCCTCTGTTAATGTGTTTTAAGGTACATGGATGCTTAATGGAACTCTTATCTACTTCCGTATCGAATATATCTTCGTTACTTAAAAATTAATCCTTCTGACTCATCGTATCATGTGAGCCACCAGTCATCCATACATTCATTCTCTCATTCATTTATGCAGCCAGGTAGCCAACGTCCGTCTAATCACTGTTCATTAAACATTCATTAACTAAAGTATTTCCAGTCCTTAACATAATTTATATCTAGTCAGCGATCAATCTATTCAGTGCACTAATCAGTCATATACCATCCATCCAGGCACTTACTCACCTGTTCAGTCATTATTCACCCATCCATTCATCAACCCATCCACTCACCAACCATTCATCAATTCCTCTACCAAGCTAACAGTCCACTTATGTATCCGTACATCTGACTAATTACCAATCCAGCATCTGAATCACTTATGTATCAAACCTACATCCATCCGCCAATCCGTACATCTTTCTTCCATGCATCTCTCTGCCTCTCCACACTATTTGTCATAATGGTAAATCGATGAAAGTTTATCTCCGGTCAATAATATAGCCAATCATGTATATCTAAAATATTCCATTAATATATAGTGACTGTATAATAAATACCACAAGAAATTCAGCAAAAGGTTAGCGTTATTTGAAGCACTCCCAACATCCTCCTTTAGAATGGTGCGCTTTGCTGAGAAAAACACCATTATGCTATTTTTTATTCTTTTTGCTGTAATTGGACTCTTTCCCCGATGATTTCTATGATCCTGTGTACGAAGTTAACTCTTCACATCTGGTGTCACCTCTTCTAAGGAAGCATCACCATTTATTACGTAGTTACCAAAGACTACTGAAAATGATTAAGTCACCATATAACTCTGCCATCCGTCACAGTTCTAAGGAGATTCATTACCGGCACACTGTATGAACTACTATGTTCCGATGTTTTAATTTTATATAGCCAACTCGTCTACAATGATGGGTAATTTAATAAAACTCCTAAACAAGAGACGTACTGTCCTTGGTGTGTGTGTATATGTATATATATATATAGAGAGAGAGAGAGAGAGAGAGAGAGAGAGAGAGATGGCAAGTATCCAGGTTCGTCGGATAATACAGTAATAATATTGAGTATGACAATAACTATCACTTTACATAAGAAATTACGCTCAACTACTGCACACCGGTCATTAAGACAGTAAGCGATGCCGGTTTAAGGTATGAAGCGACTACATAATTGTCACACCGGTTTAAGATTTGAGAAAAGCCTCAAACCTCTAACTCTGCTTTCTTGTAGTGATAGGCTGATTTTTTTTTTTTTTTGTGTGTGTGTGTGTTTCTTTCCTGCGTAGAATCCTGTGAATTTTTAGGTTCCCAAGTTAACTATTTCTTGTTGAGAAAGCAAAGTGTGAGATCTGGAATTTACCAGAGTTCTAGTTTATGACAGGTGTAGAAGCGAGCTAGGAAACTAGCAATGGGACAAGGAGAATGAAATATGGGTGCAAAATGAATAGCTGTGAGTGGAAGGAGGTTAAGGAGGTGTTGGTTAATATGAGTGAAAAATTATGCAGTGATGACAATGGGCGATGGTGGATGGAGAGCAAAAGTGCTGGCTGAATTGGGTAATTTTTTTTTTTTCTACATCCACCTCAGGTTATTGCCCATCTACCACACACAACGGAGGGTTCATCCACAGCATACTTCAAACGTCTTTCCTTGGACATTATTACCCACTATCCGAGTTGCAATAATCTTGGGGTAAGACAATCAGAGCTCTTCGTACGATCTTTGCGACCACGCTTATTTACATCAGCCGCGATAGCGAAGCTAGTATTGTTTTTTCCAGTTTGCCTGTGTGTGTGTGTGTGTGTGTGTGTGTGTGTGTGTGTGTGTGTGTGTGTGTGTGTGTGTGTGTGTGTGTTAGCACGATAACTTCGCAACCGCTCAAGATATCATCACAAAGTTTTATAGCTGTGTAGTCGGGAGATAAACGATAACGACTTCGAAAAAGGTGAAAGCAGGTCATAGTCTGTCTGTCTGTTATCAGATAACTTTCAAAACCGCTAAAGATATCATCCCTAAATTTTACAGGTGTGTAATGGGGATGAAAATCTATGAGTATTCAGTTTGTCAGTCTCTGTGTCTGTTAGCACGATAACTACGCAATCGCTCAATATATTGTCATAAAATTTTACAGGTGTGTAGTAGGGATGAAAATCTCCTACGAGTTTGAAATCTGTAAAAGTTGGTCAAGGTCTGTGTGTCTGTTACCACGATAACTTTGCAATCGCTCAAAATATCATCAAAAAATTTTAAAGGTGTGTAGAGGGGATGAAAATTTCCTACCAGTTCGAAATTGGCGAAAGTAGGTCGCGGTCAAGGTCATATTCCGTGCCGCGCTAGCTATGTATCGGCTCCCGGCTGCTGTGATTCCCCCCTAGGGCACCCTGTAGTTTTCTATTTTTCTGAGATGTCAGTGGGGCCATATGTAAAGGGCAGTGAATACAGTGATATCGAACTCAGATCCTCAAATTGTTCCCTGAAGTATCCGGAGCTGAACCCAATATCCCAAAGTATAAAGTGTGTGTGTGTGTGTGTGTGTGTGTGTGTGTGTGTGTGTGTGTGTGTGTGTGTGTGTGTGTGTGTGTGTGTGTGTGTGTGTGTGTGTGTGTGTGTGTGTGTGTGTGTGTGTGTGTGTGTGTGTGTGTGTGTGTGTGTGTGTGTGTGTGGATATAAGCAGTTAATGCAGTTATACGCAGTTAGTCTGACATAAATTGCCTCCCAAGCTTAACCCTGCCCTCAAGATCATGCCCCCTAAGCGTACAGTAATCCCCTCATCCCTCGCAAGTCACTCAGCCTGCACACCCAATCTCGGTCTCTCCTTTTTGCCATTCCCCTCTCTCTGTTCGACCCAATACCCGTCACAAGAGAACTAGGCTGCCTCTTTAATTCCTCTCTGTTGCCCGCTCAAAAATTCGAACAATCTTTGAAGTCGGCCCTCTTTTGGAATTCTTTGGCTTTCAGGGTCTTTGTTCCCCTTCCTCTCTTCTCCTCTTCCCCTTCCCAAATCCTCTCTCTCTCTATTCCTTCCTCATCTCTTCCCCTCCTTCACCCCCATTCTTCTCTCTCCTCTCCTCCATCCTCTCTATTCCTTTTCCTTCCTGTCCCATTCGCTTCTCATCCCACTCGAATCACTTCCTGTTCTTGAATTCATCATGCCCTTCGTCCTCTTTCCTTTCCTCATACTTCATCCTCATCTCTCTCTCTCTCTCTCTCTCTCTCTCTCTCTCTCTCTCTCTCTCTCTTCTCCTTTTCACTTCGTCCTTCTTGTTCTCTGTCCATCTCACACATGTGTTAGTGAGATCTCTGGTAGATTTTTTGCTCTATAGAAGAATCCTGTTATTGGTCAGTAAGACCAGTATTGTCTGTACTTTCCGTTCTTTCCTATGGACTCTGTTTCTTTCCACTCTTTCCCTTTTTATTCCCTTGTTTTACTTTTTTCCCTTCCTCATTATAACATATCTCTCTTTGCCTTCTCTTCATCCTCCTCCTCCTCATCCTCATCCTGCTTCTCCTCCTCCTCTTCCTCTCTTCTTTCCCTCCATCTCCCCACTCGCCTTTATCTTTCCTCGTCCCGTCCCTTCCTTTTACATACCTTTCTCCTCCTCCCCTCTCTCTCTCTCTCTCTCTCTCTCTCTCTCTCTCGTTCACCTCTCGCCTTTCCTCCCCGTCCCCCTCCGTCTCTCCTTTCCTCACTCCACCCGTACCAAAGTTGGAGGTGAATGGAGTGAGCCTTTGTCTGTGTTGGCTGGGCATTGTTTCAGGCCCTGTACCTCTCTTCCTTTGCTCAGCTTCACCCGCTCGCTTTCGTAACATTTCTCCATAATTCGCACATTTGTGACGCAGTGCTGTTAGTTCCTATACTGCCGTGTAAATTATGTAACTATTTTTTAATTCAAAGTCGTTTTAAGGTTTTTCCACAATTCACTGAGTCTTGTAATGCTATTCTTGTCGGATCTGTAACAGTGGTTTGTGAGAAATCGGGTTGGGATGATGATAATGATAATGATAAATACGGTAAAGCTTTAATGATGTTAGTAATAATGATCTGTGTAGGTTATTATGTAACCTTCGCCTTTTCTGGTACCATGTTTGTAATGTTCCTCAATCACTCGCAAATTCTCGTGTACCGTATTGTTTTTTGCTGTAATAATAGCATGTAGGAAAAAGGACTCGAACGATGATGATGATGATGATGATGAAGATCGTGGTGGTGGTGGTGTCTCTTGTGTACTGAATAATCTTCGTCTTTTCTATCGCTGCTTTTGTAACTTTTTTTCATAATTTGCAGGCTTTTGCAATGCTATTCTGTTCCTTTCTGTAACATGATTATATGGGAAATACCGTTTTGAAGATGATGATGATGATATTCCGTGTGAAGAATCTAACCCATCTTATCCTGCTGACGCGTTCCTAAGTTACTTAAAATATCTCAGCCTTTGTTGTGACGTCCTGTTAGTTTCTGTGACGTTGTTTTGTAGGAATTACGGTTCTGATGATGGTGATGATGATGTTGGTGATGATGATGATAATGATAATGATGATGATGATAATCTGTACAACTTTTATATACTTTTTCATCACTATATTGTCCATAATTTACGTTTTAAAGCCTGTTGATCCGCCAGTTATTTAACTTTTGTCGTTTGTTTTTCTCCCCTTTAATTACTGTTAAAAAACCCAGTTCTGTTCATCTTTAATACTAGTTTGTGTTATATGTAACTCGTAATTTCTAACATATCACTGTCGTAATGTTTAACCGTAAGTTGCAGATTTCCTAATACTGTTCTCTTCACTACCGCAGCGTTGCCCTGTTCCATTACATCCATTATCTCTTTTACACCCTCACTCACAACTCGTTTCTGTAACTGGCAGATTTTTTATGACACTTTATTAGCATTCTCAAGCTTTTAATCTCACTCCCTGCTCAATAAAATCGTCTGTCGTCGCAAGGAATGAGATACTAGAGCTGTCCTTACTTTCAGAGGGTTAATGGTGACAGTATTAACACGCTCTCGCTTCTATGGCCCGTATTTCCTTCGGTTTTAAGTTCCCTGATACCTCTTCCTAAACGATTTATTTTTCTTATTACACATTATTGGCTCCTTCTGTGTTAAATAAATCATTCAAATATCGCCACACTGCATATTTAACGTACAAAAGGGCAGTATCTTAAAATAAATCGCTAAGGAAGAGGTGTTAGGGAGCCTCCTTAAGCGACGAGAATGCGAACCTTTGAATAAAATCGTGTCATCATCCGGAAGAGATTACAGAGTTATTCCTATCGTAAGAACTAATTTTTGTATCGCTGTTCTGTGCAAATTATGTATACTTTTCAGTGTAATTAGTGACTGTGCGATTAGTTTCAGCATTTAGTCAGCCTTTACATAACACACCGATTCTGTCATACTGCTCTCTTCTTTGTCAGCCCCTTCATTACTACTGTCCTTTCGCCCGTTGAGTAAAATCGTCTGGTGGTGGTAACAATAAGTAAATTAAGCGTCATCATACTGAAAAAGATTATTAGAGGTTCATCCGTTCATTATGAGAGTTTTCCAGTAGGCTGAATAAAATAATTTGGGGTTGCAATAGTATAACAGATTTTTCATCCTTAAGTAAAAGTAGTGACGGGCAAAATATATGACAGTAACATTCTCTTATCAATATTTACTTGCTATTTTATTCGTTTTATTCCACGATCGCTATTCCCTTCATCCCGAGAGCTTCTTTTTCATCCTGACATAGCTAAAGTCATACACATATTTAACTTACGAGATCCCCCTTGTATTGCACAGGTTAATGAGGCTTAGTATCTTGCCTCCCAAGTCAGAAAAGTCTCACCAAAGCTAAATAAAATGGTTTCGAAATTTCATCAAAAGACACTAGTAATAACGAGATTAGTCTAGTCTCTCTTGGGCAACAATTTCCTTGCAATTTCGTTGTTACTGCAATGTTTGTCTTCCATTTTTGCTGCATTTCTTCATTCTCTTAGCCTCGTTGTGCTTATTTTTTCTTACCGACTCTGAGCACTCTCTGGCCTTTCCTAGAATTTCGTCTGAGAGGCTGTCTGACGATTTTTTAACACGGCAGTTCTCACATTTCTTAATTATGAAATGCTCCTCCTACGTTTGTCCTGTCTCCCTTGTTTTTACTGCTACTACTACTATTACTACTACTACTACTATACTATTACTACTACAACTACTACTACAACTGCTGCTACTACTACTACTACTACTACTACTATTACTACTACTACTATTATTATTATTGTTGTTGTTATTATTATTTTCATTATTATTATTATTATTATTATTATTATTATTATTATTATTATTATTATTATTATTATTATTACTATTATTATTATTATTTATTTATTTTTCAGAATAGTATTTTGTAGAGCTTTTCGCTTCAGTATGAAAACACCTTTTAGTGTATGCCTGCTAATGACCAATGACTTTAATTAAGAGCTTTGTAATGAAAGTATTACAAACAGCTTCTATCAATACGTATAAAAAAAAATATTTCTGTTTCCCTTGTACCGACCCCACACGATTATTTTAAAGAATAAGAATGATTTCTAGTAGTGACATGGGTAAATATTTAATAGTCGAGTTCGTTTATTCATTTACGCCTCCTGGAAACTGTCGTGACCTAAAAATCTCCGACGAAGCTTATCAATTCACACTGCCTGCGAGATTTCAGAATGTTGAAATACCTTGCGAAAATCTTCAGTTCAGTTTACACTACCTCCTCAATGTGTCAATGCGGGAAAAAAAATCTTCCAAGTCTAATCAGTTTACACTGCCTTACATATATACGAAATAAATAAATCTTGCAAAACTAAAGATTATACATTACCCTCAAGATATGCCTCAACCTACAGAGATCTTGCACAGCTAGTCAATGTACACAGCAAGAGGTAAACTATAGGAATCAAGCGGTGTGGAATTTATCTTCATTATGCTGGGTGCCTTACACTGGGATGCTACCGGTAAGGAGACTGATTGCCAAGACAGTACCATCACTTCCTATTATAAATTCATCTACAAGAACAGGCAAACTCTCTCTCTCTCTCTCTCTCTCTCTCTCTCTCTCTCTCTCTCTCTCTCTCTCTCTCTCTCTCTCTCTCTCTCTCTCTCTCTCTCTCTCTCTCTCTCTCTCTCTCTCTCTCTCTCTCTCTCTCTCTCTCTCTCTCTCCACAATATATACGTGGTTACTGTATTTCCCAACAACTTCCCTTTTACTTAATCATTCGTGTCTGATGCATGTGGAACAATTAGTGGAAATTATCACATCATTTTTAAAGGAGCTAAATACGTGTTAATGATCTTAACACATTAAGTCACACAACGAATATTATTTTTTCTTTAGACGATATATATATGTTTGGAGAAATATTTCGAATGGGGGGGGGTTGATTTTGACCTCAGAAAGCCCTTTAAGTATGGCAAGTCTCTCCTAAGTTATATTAAATCGCTTGATGGAAACAGTAAAGTAAGGCAACGCGTCGTAGAGAAGGGGATGATAACTAATGTTCTGGTGTGTGTGTGTGTGTGTATGTGTGTGTGTGTGTGTGTGTGTGTGTGACAGAGAGAGAGAGAGAGAGAGAGAGAGAGAGAGAGAGAGAGAATCTAACTCTTCACAGTCGACTAAATTTCAGACACCAGAAGAGTAACCATAACATTAATTAATCTCAAATGAACACTTCAGTAATGTAATGCATTGCTTATTTAAAATTACTTCCCCCATGTGAGTTTTCTTATTTTTTGCTAAGGAAAGTTTCTTAGTTCTAATTTTGTACACTTAATAGGCATCTTCACATCCACATGCACACTAGTCCACTCCATCAGCCAATCCAGTCACCATAATTATCCACTGTATTAACCCATCACCCAATCCAGTCACCATAATTATCCACTATCTTAACCAATCAACCAATCCTGTCATTATCATCCATTCCATCTACCCATCAACCAATCCAGTCACCATAATCATTCACTACATCTACCCATCAACCAATCCATTCACCATAATTATCCACTATATCTACCTACCAACCAGTCCAGTCTCCATAATGATCCATTCACACATTCACTCCCACGGTGCCTACAGAATTCGCTCACCCTTTAAACCGTTCCACTCCTTCCTTCTTGCTTTCTCAGGACGATTATACTCAACTCTGGGGAAATTTTGTCACCTGGAAGGGTTAAATATTGCATCTGTTAATCTCTTAGTTATTTCAGAATTGCGATGCTTACTTTGTTTTCATGTAGTCCTCCAAGCCAAGCAAAGGCATTCTAAAAATAACCCCCTTTGATGGAAAAGATTAAAAATACTCATCCACTACATCCACGTATCTATTCATCCATGCATTAGTTTCTTCACTCACCGACCGGAAACTTTTATCAATCCATCCATTCACCTATTCACCCACCCACAACCCATCATTCCCAATTATTCATACCATCATCGAAGACTCCTATCTGCCTCTCTCCACACATCTTTTCGCACCCGACTCATTAACTCATTCATTTTCCCATATATAAGACCTACCCATTTACACGACTACCCAATATCCACTCATTCTCTCATCATTCACTCACTCTCAGTCCACTCCTTCATTCTCTTTTCTTACCAATAGCATTAGCAACTCGTCACCTCAGTCTCAAAACTCATCCATCCATGCACCCAACCAACTATACTCCCTCCCAGTCTGTTTCTGGAGCTCCTTCACCAATCATTCACAGCTTTACCTACCCGTCCACCCACCACACCAACCCATATCCCCTTCCATTATATACAAGAACTGTTTATTCCATTTCCCTGATCCCTAGCCTCCCTCAGATGCACACTCTTATGAGTCCCATCTGGTTGGAGCAACTTAACTCAGATCATCAGGCGTCATTAAATTACATAGTTACCACACAACGCGGTAAATGGTTTCCTAGAATCACAAGAAACCATTTGGCTTTTCACATAGTTACCACACAACGCAGTAAATGGTTTCCTAGAATCACAAGAAACCATTTGGCTTTTCACTCAGTGCAGAATCACCTGACAACAGCACTGCATAGAGTGAATGGAAGGTGGGCGCCACATACCGTAACCACTTGTGACGACCTACCAGTCCATCCACCCTCTGCACTCAGCCACATCTCCTCTCACAAGTTCCACCAGGTGGTCTACAGAGTCTCTCACTACACCTATCCATCCATATATCCACAGTTATTCCCACTAAATTCATCTCACTTCTTCCATCCCTCCTCAAAAAGACCCAACCGTCTACCCATACACCTTACTATAAGACCCACCTACTCATTCACTCACCCTCCCACTAGACCACGTATCCTTCCATCCACAGTTATTTCCAACAGGCCCACAAAACCACTCCAATACTCACACACAAAGCCCATCCACCCACACACCTTCGCTCTCGTCGTCTCCCACTAAATCCCCTTATTTATTATTCTTCTCACGTGAGCCAACCACCCACCAACCTACCCATGCCTATATCCAGACCTCCACCTACCCACCCTCCACTCGAGCACTTGTAGCCAAACCCTCACCTACACCCCCTTCCACAACACTTACCATCTCATTCATTCATCCTCTCATTACACCCACGAACTCATTCATTCATCCTCCCAATTTAGTCGCCAACTCATCAAATCACCCTCCCATTACATCCACCAACTCATTCACTCAAACTCATTCATTATCCTACCTTTACACCCACCAACTTATTCATCCTTCCACTGTACCCACCAACTCATTCACACACCCTGCCTCAACACCCACCAACTTACTCACTCATCCCCCCACTACACCTACCAACTCATGCATTTATTCTCCCACTACACTCACCAACTCATTAGTTCATCCTTCCACTACATCCAACGACTTCCTCACTCACCCTTCCATTACACCCAAAACTCATTCACTCATCCTCACACTTTGCCCACCAACTCATTCATTCATCCTCCTACCACGCCCACCAACTCACTCCTTCGCCCTGCCACTACACCCACCAACTCATTCACTCACCCACCCATTATATCCACTAATTCATTCCCTCACCCTCCCACCATTCCCACTGCCTCACTCACCCTCCCATCTGACTCACCACAACATTCATTGACCCCCACTAGACCCACCTCTCTCAACCTTCCACACCCATTCCCATTTGTCCCCCCCCCACTCCCCTTCCGAATAAAACTGTATGATTGGCCATGAAATTACACGGTGCAGGTGGAATTGCCTGCTTGACCATCCGGCAACCTCACCAAACCAACCATTTACCTAACACGCCGACCACAAAGGAGGTGAGGCGAGGTTAGGAGCGGTGATTAGGTGAACAAATTGAAACGAAAGGTAGGGACGGGAGGGGAGAGGAGGGGTAAGGAAGCGGTGGAGAGGGAAAAAGATATAGTAGGTAGAGGGTGTGAGGTGAAAATGTTTGGAGCTGAAAGGTGACAAACGTGGAGCGTTAGGAGAGGAGAAGTGAGGAAACAGTAGACAAGATGAACAATAAAACTGACAGGAGGGAGTTAGGTGAAGGTGGAACGAAAAAAAAGACAGAGGTGAGGAAGAGGTAATGAGATGCATGATAAGGCGGTGGGTAATGAGAAGCGAGGTGAAAAGTTTGGGAGGAGACAAGCGAGGAAGTAGGGAGAGGGAAAGGAAATGATGAGGTTGGAAGGACAGAGTTGGGGAGGTAGGGTGGGGAAAGTAAGATGAAAAAATTACACGAAAGAGGTGAAAGGATAGGGAGGGAGGGGTGAGGTGAGGGGTGAAAGAAGAGAGAGATGAGGAGTGAAAGGGATAGGTGAGAGGGTAAAGATGTTGAGAAGAAACCAACATACTTACATAAATTATTATTGGGAGACTTTTGCTAACAAACTGACTCTGGTACTTATTCCTTGAAGTTAGTAAAGCGAAAGAATCCCGTCAACTCAGCAGTCCCTAAAACCAAAGAATGATGATGAAACTGAGGAAGATCACACAGGACAAAAATTCTACAAGGTAAATATTCTGGGAAACAGTAAATGAAGAGAAACAATATAATTAAGATATGCTTTGAAGAGAGACGAGGAAGACTATACAGGTATATGAGATACATAAGTGATTCACAAGGCCATATTCTCGTGATCTTAGGAAGCTCTCTAGCACCCCTCCCTGAAGAGTTTATTAGCCATATTCCAGCTTAATTTTCAATATCACCGTCAGACAAGGGTACAGTTTTCGTAATTCATATACCCGGTGCTAGAAATTATTATCACGCCGTGCTTTTGGGTATATCCTAAGCCGACAAGGATATCGTCCAAAGATACAAGGTTGAATGAGTTATACGTTGAAGTGAGGGTGATAGGACTCTCTCTCTCTCTCTCTCTCTCTCCCATAACCCGTCAATATCACTGCGGCGAGAAATGACAGTTCTATGCTACTCTCATCTGCATAATACATTCCTTTCCTCTCAGCTCACTCCCACCACTCATTCACAAATCAACATATTCACCCACCAGACTTCATTGCCAATCCACCCACCCTCCACATCGATTCATTCAGCCAACAGATCATCCATCCACTCATTAAATCCTTCATTCAATTCACTAACAATCCAAATATCGGCCCGACTTATTCATCCATCCATCCACCAAATTCACCACATCCTCCAGAGATTCTTTAACCATCCATCCTCCTATTCGTTTACCCACTCGCCCATTCATTCACCACCTACCCAGCCATTACACCCATCCACCAACTGACTGTCCTGCACACCTATAAGTTTACTCACCCCCCTACAAACAGCTCTTCCACACTCCCACTCAGCATGGGAGAGGCGGTTGCCGAATTGGTAGAGAGGCGGTTTGTCATTCCAATGGTCACGGGTTCGAGTCCCGACCATGGAAGGGAACAGTTTAATGGATTTTAATCTCGATAAAGACTTTACTAATCTGCCAAAAAAACGCCGACATGTGGCAAAAACACACCCGTTATACCAACACACCAGTCTCTTATGGGACCGCCCTAGCAAGTATTCATTATGGACGGTGGGTGTTAGGGCCGAAATGGTGACATGTGGAGGTGTATGGTACATAAGAGGACTATTGGGTCCTAGAGAAATGGCTGTTAAAGCCTATGCTTAGAGTCAGATGCATTAAAAAATGATTTAATAAAACGACTCACTTACCTATCCACATCATTCCTCATCATCAGATCCGTCTTTCTAGCCGCCCAAGATCCAAAACAAATTATTCACCCCAAAACTCATCACGAAACTAAACAAACTTTCTTACATATCCACCTACCCACCTTCATATCTAGAGTATCCAACCCCAAATCTATCTATCTATCTATCTATCTATCTATCCATCAATCTATGTGTCTGTCCGTCTATATGTTTGCCTATCTATTTTTCCATCTACCTAAAGCCTTACCAGAGTCAACACGGAAGGAGGACACCATGAACCACGATTACCTGCAAAGAGATAGAACAATTTGAGTGGCAATATTATGAGCGGATTTCAGTGACACAGCCGCAATGTCGTAATCTTGGAAGAATCGTCAGCACCTCTCCTTTGGTCACTTATTTTGCTTATTACAAGTCTATAATTACCTGTACTTTAGGTTTTGTTCATCTTCTTCATACCGTAATAATTTTCATTTCGTAAGCAAAGGAATATTAGCACGTCACTTTCATGAGTAAACTGAAAGGAAATCGATGATAGGGAGGATACTGATTCACCGAGAATTTTATGGCCCAAGGCAGGATGTTGTTGTTATTGTTGTTATTATTATTATTATTATTATTATTATTATTATTATTATTATTATTATTATCATCATCATTATTATTATTATTATTATTATTATTATTATTATTATTATTATCATTGTTATTATTAATGCTGTTTATGTTATTATTATTATTATTATTATTATTATTGTTATTATTATTACCGTATTATTATTATTATTATTATTATTATTATTATTATCATTATTATTATTATCCATAGTAGTTGTAGTAGTAGTAGCAGTAGTAGTAGTAGTAGTAGTAGTAGCAGTAGTAGTAGTAGTAGTAGTAGTAGCAGTAGTAGTAGTAGTAGTAGTAGTAGCTGTAGTAGTACATGAAAAAATATTTTAAGTTACTGATGAATGGCTATGATGAGAGCAGAGCTATTATAGATATAGTTGGCTCCAGTGCGAGCAGAGAAGGAATATAGTGCCAGATGATATGACACTGGGAGATGCGGAGAGTTGAAGCGGCTGAGGAATAGGAAGGCTGAGTGCTGATGAGGTGTAGGCACCGATGATTAAGTGTGGTAGAGAGAATGGAATGAGGTGCTTGTAAGATATGTATGAAAGCTTGGATATGTAAAGCAAAACTAGTAAAGTGGAAAAAGGCTGTGATTAAATCCCTACACAAGGACAACGGTGATTCGGGTAAGTACAAAGGCTATCGTTGTCCAAGGCTTTTGAGTGTTGTTGCAAAGGTTTATGAAAGAATTATCAAAAAGAAAGTAAGGGATATGTTAGAAGGACAGGTGAGTGACGAACAGGTTCAAGAGTGGTTGAGGATGTGGGGATAAAATATCTGCAATGAGACAAATAGAGAAGGCTTGTAGGGAGCACCAAAAGGTATTGATGACATTTATGAATCTGGAATAAAGCATACAACAAAGCCAGTAAAGAGGGAAGGCTTTGCGCATACATGGTGTAGATGGTAAGCTGGTTAATGTCGTTAAGTTTTTATGATGATAGTGAAACATGCGTAAAGATTGGCAACAAAGTCAATGATCTAAGATCAGAGAAGGTGCGAGACAGCTTTGTGTCCCTCTGGCTGTTCTCTCTCTCTCTCTCTCTCTCTACAAATGAGAGACGTAAAAACCCAAGCCATGGAACAGCTAAGGGTGGAGTATCTCCAGTCTGATGTATGCAGAAGATGTAATGCTGCTTACAGATATTGGACAATAGCTTGGAAGTCTGGTGCAGAGTTTTGTAGATGCCTGTGCGCGTCTTGTCTCGAAAGGTCATATAGATAAAAGCAAGTGATGGTTATGGAAAGGGAAGGAAACTCCCAGTTTTATGTGATAGTGCATGGAGAAGTATTAGGACTACTGAAAGATTTTAAATGCCTGAGTGCGGGGATGAGAGAGAGAGAGAGAGAGAGAGAGAGAGAGAGAGAGAGAGAGAGAGAGAGAGAGAGAGAGAGAGAGAGAGAGAGAGAGAGGTAAATGTGCAAAAGAAGTGCTAAGGAGAGTGGCACAAGGAAGGAAACTGGATGGTACTTTGAAGGGCTTGAAAAGATGCAAGGATCTGATTGTGGCAGCTACGAGGGGCTTGCATGAGGGAGTTTCAGTGCTAAATATGCGGATGTGAGACTATGGACTGGCATGAAAATGAAAAGTCACGATTGGAAATGGGGCTGTTAAGGAATGTGTATGGAATGTGGAGTGTGGATGGAATAAAAATTTATGTGAATCGTGGGAGATGTGGCGTAAGGAAGTCAGTGGGCACCATAGTCAGAGAGTATGCTAAGAATCTCTTTGATGTATGAGCATGTGGAGAGAATGGTTGTGGATAGTGTAGCGTTAAGGGTATCTCTGAGCCAGTATGAAAGTGGGAGGAGGCGTGGTAGGCCAAAAAGACGGTATATAGAAATGATAAATTATTGTGTGGAAAGCAAGGTAAGCGAATGGTGAGGTTAGCAGATCGAGCAGGTTTGAAGAGTTTGGCATTCCTGTTCTTTCCTGGTGAAGTAATAGTCGCCGGGTTGACTGGCAGGTGATATGATGCATGTAGGGGAAGATGTTTATGCCTGAGAGGTGGAGTCACAATGCTGGAGGCTTGAGCTGACACTGAACAGAACTGAGGACCATTCATTTTGCCAGACTTGTTTAGTCTCTCAGTCCATAAAGTTATTTCTAGCTCTACGGACCCTACTTCACCCCCATCCTAGGCTGGGAAAAAGGCCTTGATGATGATGATGATGATAATGATGGTCATGATGATGATGATGATGGTGATAATGATTACTGTTACACCCGCGCTCACGAAGAGAGAGCAGGTATTATGTTTTGAACGGCGTGAGTGTGTGTGTGTGTGTGTGTGTGTGTGTGTGTGTGTGTGTGTGTGTGTGTGTGTGTGTGTGTGTGTGTGTGTGTGTGTGTGTGTGTGTGTGTGTGTGTGTGTGTGTGTGTGTGTGTGTGTGTGTGTGTGTGTCAAAACAACTCAAACAGTTTTTACTCTATTTTCACCAAACGTGGAAGAAAAGTCTAGGGTCAGCTCATGAGGAATTCTGTAGCTTTCAGAAACAATAGGCCACAGGTCAGGGTCATAGGGTTAGGTCAAATTTTGGCCTACCAAATTAACTTAAACGGTTTTTGCCCAGTCTGAACCAAACTTGAGAGAAAGGCTGAGAGTTAGGCAAGAATAAAGTGACAGAATTTTGCAAACAATTAAAAAAAAAAGAAAGCAGACAGTAAGATGAAATTTCGACCTGTGTGTGTGTGTGTGTGTGTGTGTGTGTGTGTGTGTGTGTGTGTGTGTGTGTGTGTGTGTGTGTGTGTGTGTGTGTGTGTGTGTGTGTGTGTGTGTGTGTGTGTGTGTGTGTGTGTGTGTGTGTGTGTGTGTGTGTGTGTGTGTGTGTCTGTCTGTCTGTCTGTCTGTCTGTTTGTCTTAACATTATAACACAAAAGGTTTTGATCTGATTTTTAGTCAAACTCTGAGGAGGAGTTGAACGTGAGTGAAAGGGTAAGCCTTTTGTCAATGAGAATAATAGGTCAAAGGTCAGGGTTAAAGGGTTAACTTATACACTTTTTATCCAATTTGGTGAAATTATGTGGGAGGATAAAAGATAAGGCAAAAATGTAAGGATTTGGTTTTGAGAACAATCAAAGATCAAGGCCACAGAGAAAGATCAAAATGGCAGGTCGCAGGGCAAGGCAAAATCAGACAGCAGCACACTTCAACTCCTTTTGACCATCATCCACTCACTTAGTGCAGTACTGCCTACTTTCTCCTTCACCTTTACCATTCTTTCTCTGTGCCTGTCCTCCTCTCATCCTAGATCGGCCCTTTTAATTTTTCCTGTCACTTTTTGTTAATCGTCATTCCACTTCAGGTGCTTCGCACGACTAAGAGATTACCTAGCATAATCAGTCATCCAGTCAGCCAATGCATCAGTCAGTTAGTTAATAATTTACTTAGATTCCCAGACTTACCTGGCTTAAGTTAGATTAGTTTAATTGACTCAGGTTAGCTTAGGCAAAACTTATGTTAGTTACGTCAAGACAGATATACAATAGAAAAGGTGAAGCAGGCACGGTGATCTTCAGCTACATTATATTTACTGAAAGCTAGTAAGGAAAGGCCAGTTCAGCTTCATTAATTCCTTTCTTACGGTGTAGTTTTTCATGAGGTGAATGGAACAGGCAGGTGGTGACAGTAATGAAAAGATCGTCATAGTGGCATAAGGGTATACAGACATCGATGTTAATCCCTGGAGGCAAAGACGTCTTTCCTGAAGTAAGTAAAATCACCGAAGGGTTGGCAGAATAGCAAGAAAAAAAAAATACTAAAAGGTTTAAGCAAGTTGGCTTCTTTTATTACAATCACCTGTCCTACAGTGAAATCATTTCAACACAGATTTAGCCATTTCACCACGAGCTCTTCTTTTATTTTTTACTCGTGCTCCCTCAAACTATTTATGCTGCTTAAGGAAGTATTTTCGAACTGGAGAGTTTATGTACACCCGTCAGTAGTCTCTGCACTAAAGAAGTTCCTAAGCTTGTATAAAAAGCAACAAGGAGTAGGAGGGTTTGTGGTGCCTCGTGGGTGTGCCACTAACCCTTGAAAATGAAAGTTCAATCTAACAGTCAGTGCTTCTTGCAATTCAAAATTGTGACAATAATACTAATACTAATACTACAAATAATAACAATAATAATAATAATAATAATAATAAT